>NW_027137448.1:528166-661420 GCF_001889945.1 Aspergillus brasiliensis CBS 101740 | reverse complement strand
ACACACACACACACACACACACACACACACACACACACACACACACATGCACAAGCCAGGATATGATGTGATATGATAGGGATGAAATGGTCGAGAAGCTTATGTCTATATTTGGGAGTGAGTGAGTGAGTGGTATAGATAAGTCAGGCGTACTGTACTAGATGTGCTGGTCTCACTCATGCAGCCATCATCAGCAGCAGCTGCTGCATCGTTATCTTGCCACTATGCATTAGTACTCTACGTAGTAGTAAGTATGGATAAGCAGCATGTACATAGTAAGTAGCAATTTGTTAATTGAAACAAAGTACTAAATATCCACAGTGGCAATGCAACAGCAGTTACAGTTACATCTAAGTTAAAAACCAACGTACTGTTTACCGGCGAGCATGCATAAATTAATCTTAATGTTGAGAAATAGATAGATAGATCAATGGCTGGCTGAGCCTAGATGCCTTCTACTCGTAGTAGATGCCTGATAAAGGTCTAGAAGCCATCTGGAACTAGGCAGAGATGCATTAGAAAAGTAAAATAGGGGAATACATATTGATAATACATATTGAAGAGTTGAGGCATAAATGGCTGGCTGGCTTAGACGCCTCCAGGTGCCTGTCAAACCTTAAGGATTAGAGATGGCGAACAATCAGAGAAGGGGGAATATGGTATGCATGTATGTTCGGGATTTGGTTTTATTTATTTATTTATTTTTTTTTCGGGATGTGCTTTGTGCATATGATGTTGAGGTATGGAATGGGTTTGAGAATGTAAATAGAAGTTTCACTTGATTGTAGTTACAGATGTTGTAGTTGTGGATGTGAAAGGTGTGAGTGAGGCTCGAAGATACCTTTTTTTTTTTCTTGTTCCTATCGATGTGGCGAGAATCACTACAGTGTTTGATGTCTGAGCATTGGTAAGCATGTAAGCAAGCAAGCTAGCTAGCTAGCGGTAAAGTGATAAGATAACTAAATAGATAGCTAACAAGTCATGAGCTATATGGACAGTCTGATATAAGCAGCTACTAATATAGACGCAAAATGCACCATCAAAAAAGACGCGGGGGCGTACCATCCAGAACAACTCGGAAAGGGCAACCAGTGCGGGTTTGCGAGTCTGCGAGTCTGGAGAGACAGTGACAGCGCCACCAGCTAAACTAGTTCCGAGTCTGACAGGCGAGGCGTCAAGCCGCGAAGGAATAACCCGACATCTCTCACCAAATCGGGGTCAGCCCGTCAGCACCACCTGCCGCCATCCCCCCTCCCCCTTCCCCCCATTCTCTTCTGTATTAGTGATTCTTATTTCGATTTGCTTAGCAAACAAGAATAAGCAGCGGACCTATCGAACCCAGACCTCTCCAAGACGAGCTCACATGGGGTATGCCCAGCCTGTCATGGTGGAGATGGAGTGCTTGGCCCAGGATGAGACACAGCCACGCCCGAACAGCTGCACCCTGTCATTAAAGTTTGGGGGTGGGAAAGGATTCAATCAGATCGACGACTGAGCTCGGTAGAATATACCAGACGCTTATGGCCAATCAAAGTGGCGACTGCTTAGACAAAAAGTAGTAGGAGGGAGGCAATGCCGGAATTAGCAAGAGAGCGACTTGTTACAACTGTTATTCAGGGCTGATGTTTCGATGGGCGACGCGCGATCTCTGCAAGCGAACCAATGCAGTAGCAACGCCGATGTTCCCGATTGATCAGAACCTGTAACTATCTCTTGTCCCTCTCAGTCTCATCAGGCTGTCGATTCCATCCATCCACAGCGACTCCCGCAATAGCCTATTCCAGAATCCAGACCGTATCGAAGCCGGGGACCTGCAAGGGGGGGTTAGAAGTGTGGGCAGAAAGACGCCCCCCAGGAAGATCCACGCTTATCCGGCGTGCGCTGCTAACGGGATAAGTTGGAGGGAGGGGAAGAAAGAGTATTTTTGAGAATACAATTCAAAATAGAAAAAAAAACACCTCCAGGATGGAGGGAATGAAGCGGCCCAGTGACAAGCACTCACCGACTTATTGGGTTATTTCAGGCTTACGAAGGACCAGGGGTGTGGATGTTAGTACACTAGTGATGCTTCCGTATAGTAGCGGTGGCCCACGGGAAGGGGAGGGTGTGTGTGTGGGTGTGTGTGGATGAAGAGACAACAGAAACGAAGGAGGGTGAGCCTGGAGCAAAGCAGCATCATTATTGAAAGCCGGCTGATCGAGTCGCTGCCCGGTCCTTGGCTTTCTCGTAAGGCTAACATAGTCGTGCAATCATCATCTGCGCTGGTGGCAGCTCCGGTTGCGATTCGCTTGGAAAATGTCGCGATTGAAATGAATCCCCCTCCATGAAGCCGGGCCGAGAGCGGCCGTTTGAGCAAAAGCAAGCAGGCCACTGGCAGAAGAGCATGCGTGGCCAGAGCTTGCGTTGACCAGGCGCGCCTTTCTTGGGATTGGGGCAGTTATGCACTATCGGAGATTTTTCTGGGCAATTGGATGCCTGTCGTCCGAGGTGCCGAACGCATGTATGTCTAGCATCGTCAGGGAAAGAACAGGTTATTAGTGAGTAGTAGTCTGTGGTTTAGTACGTAGTAGTAGTAGTCTAGCGGCCGGGTGCGACATCGCGTATAGTTCCGTTGCGCATCATTATTCTCCAAGCAGATACTCCATAGTGAGCAATGCTTTAGTCCAATCTAGTCGGTCGCTCATATGGGGAAGCGGAGTATACGGATGGAGACCGCTAAAACACCGGCGCGACAGCAAAAGAAAGGGTTGGACAAATCGAAGCTCCGCCAGTCCACCAGTGAATTTCTGGATGTGATGAGCTGGAACTTCTTTCCGACATCCACCCGGCCGGAATTAGCGCCCAACTAACTGTCCACGGCTGCTGCTGCTGCTTGCTGCGCGTCATCCAAGTCGCCCCCTCCCTTTTCTCAAATGATAACGAGGCAGCGGTGACGGAGATATGGCTAGGGAAATCCGAAGTCGGTATGGAGTACAATACGTCTTTGAATATTATGAGACACTGACGCGGAGGAGGATGGGCGATTGATTCCCTTGGCCTGAGGCGGACGGGCAGCAATGAAGGATGAGTGGAGGAGAGGGGATATTAGCCAGATTTAGTGAGCGAGCTAAGTCAAGAGTAGTTCTGCCTCACTAAGCATGATCCTAGTAGATTAGTATATTGTGTAGTAGTACTCTGTAGTACGGAGTATGGATGAAGGTTACATACCACGGTTTAGTTACTAGTTGCTATCCCCAGCAAGCGTCGGTCACTATGAGACTAGTTAGTAGGCAACGGCCCGGGATGACACTACTCCGGTCAGCCAATATGGATGATGTTGATAGTAGATCCGATGAAGGCAGGAATGAAGCTGCGTGTGACAGACGGTGCTAACAGCTAAAGATGCCTATCCCCATGCGGGGTATAGCAGCTCCCGATGGAGAGAGTTAGGAGCAACTTACTGAGCATAGCGAGTCAAGGCAGGAGGATTTTATTTCCCCCTTCTTCCTCCCGACCATCTGACATCCGTCCCCGTTGAAGACTCTGGCCAGCACCAACTACTCACCAACTAGACCGGGACGTGATTACTAGCAGGTTACCAAGAAGCGAAGGGGCATAACTTTCCTCTCGGTCATGATTTCCTTTCTTTCTCTTCTTCTCCTTCTTCGTCGTCGTCTTCTTCTTCTTCTCTTGTGTTACGTGTAATAGATACTAGTTGCAACTTATTTCTTTTTTTGGTCACCCCGGTGTGTCAGCCCAGCCTTATTTGGTTATACTATCATTCAATCAACTCCCCAGACCTGTAACTATCCCGGTGTATCTGAATCCAACTAGGAGTACTCCGTTGTCCTTACTCAGTAGACTTTGGAGTGCTTTTCTCCTCCCGCTTAGTACTCATCTTCTCTCGCCCAACAGTCTATCTTTGTTAGTCTAGTCTAGTCTAGTATACTCTGTAGCTAACTTCTAGCGTGGCCATGCATGAAGTCCTAAAGTATTTGCCCACACTTCTTCCCCCCACCCCGCCTTTTCTCCCACTCTTTCGCCCTTTCTTCCCTCTCCTCATCCAGCTTACGGATCACGAATCACGAAGCACATATCCGAACCCCTGGTGGGCACAAGCAAGCAACCCACGATCTAATTTCGGTCGAACTCGGTTAACCATGTGTCTTTCTTACGGGCGTTACGTCAATCGCGACCGGGGACCAGGGTTCAATCTCACTCACTTCCCAGCGAGGAGAAGCCGCTCTGACACATGATGCCGCCGGTCTGCGACTACGGCTTTACCGCGGCGGATGAACCACCGACCAGGTGCCTGGGATTCCTTTTCCCCAGTGCTAACGGAAGGATGCTGCTGTAAGCTGGTCGACGTCATCGTCATCATCATCATCATCAGCAACGAAATTCACTGCATGCCAATGCCAGTCAGTCCCGTATGGCACGAATGCTGTTCCTCCTCCTCCACACCCTCGAGCCCGGATGTTTTTCCCCTCCTTTCTCGTTCGTTCGCTGCCACGCCAGTCGACCGGGCAGATCTTCCCAAAAAAAGCGGAGAAGCAGTGTCCATCTCCCATGTCAAATCAAGGTCTTACCATCGCCAATTGCGAACTTGCCTTTTCCGGCCTCGCTTTTGCTTTCTTCCTTTATCAATTTTTACCCCTCGTCCCTTGCTGATTATTGTTTCGCTCATTCCTCCCTCCAGTCCATTGCTCCCCCCTCCCCCTCCCCCTCCCCTCCCCTCCCTTCACCCGCCGTTAGGCCAATTTCCCGCGGCCGGGTGCTAGAGTAGACCCTTCAATCTTTTCGCCCATTTGACCACATGCAAGTCACGCCATTGATCCGTCTACAGCCTTTGGGTCCTAAGGATCGGCGACTTACAGCATGGTGCAAGCCCTGGCGTCACTCCCGCATTGCCAGTGATGCGACCAGCTGTCAGCTTTGGGCTTTCATTGATGGGTCTGTCCAGTAAGGTTCTCGAGGGAGCAGGTCGGCCTGGAGGAGCTGTCATGTATCTGTGGTGGCACCAGACTATAATGTAGATAACCCTACTTCCTGTATACCGGGAATATGGGGGTTGCCGTCACTAGCTCCTCTTCTGGACGGCTCATTCGGCCATACCGTCACTAAAGCCAGAAGTTCCTTTCCGTTGCATTGTGTGAATGTACCCGGTACATGTAGGGGTAGGTAGATTACCAGGTCATCTGTAATCTATTCAATTCCTTGGCCTCGTGATAGCAAGCAGGGTACTCAAAAATAATCACCCCCCCGTCGCTAGTTGGCACGCTGCCTGCCTGCCTCATATCGTCAATGCCATATCAGATCAGACAAGAAAACCGCGGGTGATAACGGGAGAAGCGGCCCCCTCTCCATGGCTCGCCAGCACCGGATCGGTTAACAGGACTTCCTGTTGGGCGGGGAACTACACACGATTGCTTACACGTACTCCTAGTCTCCTATCGGTCCTGCCCCCCTGTGTGCTGACGACCAAGTCATTGCTGGTGGATTGCCCCCGGCTCAGATGACTCGCGTTCAGTATTTAGTCATGATCCTGCTGGGTTAGCTCCTGGTCTGGTGCGAATGTTAGTATAAGCCTATGGCGCCACTGCGGGAATCAACTGGAAACAAGAAATGCCGGCCCGGATGAGGAAAAAAAAAGAAAAAAAACTAAAGGAAAAAGCAATACGAGCATCGACGGAAGCACACCCTACCAGTCGAATACTGCGCGCCCTCGTACATTTCTTGGTAGCCAATTCCTGATCGGAACAGCCCCCTTGGCATCCACTGGGCTGTCCATAGGCGGTGTCGGTAGTCTTTCTAGTTAGTTAGTTGAATGATTGTGCCTGACTCAGAGTGGTGGTTCGATAACCAAACTAGTTAACTAGCCTAGTGTGGTATAAGCTCCATAGCAATTCGGAGATCCCGGTCTTGCAAACCCCGAAAAACCCTCCCAGATGACAGACGGGCATTGAACTTGAAGAGTCGACAGGCAAAAACAAAGCCCGCGATTTGCTGGATGAAGTTCCAGACGAAACTCTATCGTGTAAAGACGATGATCTATCGAGTGCGTGCTATAGACACTATCGACTGTTAATCGCTATTATCGCGTGTATGTCGTACGTATCTAGCCACTCTTCAAGTGCGATGGGTCTCGGGCTTCCAGGGTCCAATCCATGAATGGCCAAAGTCTAAGTAAGCGTATTAAACGGCCACTGCTGATAAAAACGCGGGCGGCGATTGTTTTGGCCTGCCTGTTCCATGGGTTTGACCCGCTGCCACTATTCGAGATCCACTGGTGCTAGTCGACATTACAGTTCAAAGCCTCACGGCAGTCCGTGAGCCGGCAGAAACGTAAATGAGAGATCTATCCATGTATCACCACCAGATCAGATCGAGGAAGTGTATCCCGAGCTTGCTCAGTCGACCACAATCAGTAGCAGGAAAGTCGAAGACAATCGTCGACTTATTGCCAATCATTGACAAACAGCATCAATGCCATTCATTCTCATGGCCCCAGCCTTGGAGAAATTAACTGATCGTCATGAGCTTAATCGGCCCCGGGGGCTCATGACTACCACCGTATCATATTAATAATTAGTTATCGCCGTGGACGGGCGGAAGGAGGGGGGAACGGGACGACGAGTGAATCCCGCTGGTCCCTTGTCGGGGACCCATCGCTGTTGGAGCATTACAGACCGCGATCCAGATGAATTCTTGATGCCGCCACGTGGAGTAGACAAAGGCACCAGTATCACTCAGGATAACTGATAGTCTAGAGGCTTGATGAAGCGCTCCTTTTGAGTTTACGGCTGGCTGCCATCCAGCAATCGAATCGGTAGAATAGCCGCAGCGCAGAGCCACCGAGAATACCGTGGCGTTGGGGGCGTAGTCCTCGTTGTTTCCCCCAAGAAAGATAGCCAGAAGTACGTCCAATAGCAACGGGTGAAGGTATCATGGCCACTGTGAGAGGACCTACTGCCTAAGTTGGTAAGGTGAGTAGCACGGTGGTGGGTTGGACTGAGGCCGATAGCAGACCCTGGGGATAGCTGCTGCTCTGGGCCAGTTTCAGCATGATGCTTGCTGGCCCAGAAGGGAAAAGCCACCCTTTCGGTTGTTGCATCGCTGGTATCCCTTGCTGATAATTTCCGATCTGTGCTGCCTGGTCTGCCGGCCGGTCTGACATTGTTCTTTGTCCCATTTGGCTTTCAATACTTATTTTTTATTTACTCTCTCTTTTATCCCCTCTTCCCGTTTCTACCCTCTGTTGATGCTTTGGTGGACGGCCAACACCATGTTCGTTTTGGGAGGAAGAAGGGGCTGTCAGGAACTTAATTCCAGCAACAATTGTTTGGAGGGAATGGCTCCTACTACCTTGGTACTAGGATAGACAGAATATCCTTTCCCAGCACCTTGGCAAGTAAAAGAATAATTAAAAATGAATTGAGAATTGAATGTAGTAGAAAAATAGAAATAAAAATTAAAAATTAAATAAGTAACAACAATGTACATAGTACGGAGTAATTGTCATAATTAAAGTCAGTACGAGAGTAGGAATAGGTCATGATCATTTTGGGTAGGTACGAAGTAGTTCCATCGGTTAGCCCACGACCTAATCAGACCTTCCATCTTACACATACCTACTGCCTCCCTTTGCACAGTCGTACAGGATATCCCATACGTTGACACTGCTTGTTGTATTGGCGTGACCCTGCTGTGATCCGCCTCAGCTCTGACTCCTTTGAAGCGCCGTGCAATTGTCCCCGGTCGTGGGTCTATTCAAAAATGTTCTATGGCGGACTACCGCCTCCTCCAGCATCATCGACTCTGGGTGAGTTAATCAAGACCAAAAAGAAATCAGAAAAGACGGGAGTCACCGATTCACTAACTACTACTTCCTACTACTTACGAGAGCAAGGTACCAGGGACGTACGTGTCAAGGTACCTGTCAGTAATTTTGACCCGCGAAAGATGGTTGATACAAGCCAGATACAGTAAAGCGATACTAGCGGTCCGTCGAGGTTTTGCAGCCAGGATGCAGGCAACTAGACCATGTTTAGACTAGCAGATTTCTTCCAAGGCCAGGCTCTCCCTTAGTCGCCGATGATTGGCCGAGTCTATATCCTAACCTTTCAGCGTTCTAAGGCACAAGCGGACAGGGTGGGGATCGATGTTCCCCTCTTCCCCCAAGCCATCTTGACCGGAAGACGGTTCAGTAGGATGAGAAACCTTGGGTCTTGGGTAACTTTGGGGTTGCTAGCTCCGAACTTCCACTCTTTCTTCTCCTTCCCCCCTCCCCTCCAGACGTCGAATCGACAGCGGGACCCAGATAGCCCTGGCCTGTCAGTCAGTCTAAAATCGATTCCTAAATTAAGTGCCACTGCTTGGTGCCCGTATGTACGTAATCTTGGTATGTATATGTATGTACCTAGTACTTGGATACCTCGTTTGATACCGAGTGTTTCCCTCCTGAACCCCCCAAGGTAGAACTAAGTAGGTAAACATGGTAATCCATGTTCAGTAACGATGGGGGTAAGAAATAATGAAAAAAAAAAAAAAAGAAAGAAAATAGAAATAAAAATAAAAAAACGTTAAGTTGATTTCTTCTTCCTCGTCTATCCCCTTCCCAGTTTGCATTGAATGGGGGGATCTTCTTCTTTTCTTTTTTGAATATTCTCTGTGTTGTTTTTTTTTTTTTTTTTTTTTCATGTTCATATCGGTCTGGTGAAAGAAAATCACCCAGTTGTCCACAGGAAATACTTCCACATAGTATAACCCGATCTTTCCGGGGTAGGGGTAGGGGGACAGAGAAGTGGCCAAGTCTCAAGCTAGTCCGGCTGGAGTTACTGGCCAGAGGGGAGCTCCACCAGCTGGAGGACACCAAGAGGAGGTACCAATTTATTATTTGATTACCGCTGGACAGTAGTGAAGGAGCTTAGCAGCCCGTAGTAGCAACTAGGTACCTGCTAGGTAGAGCCAGAACGATGCGGTGTTATAAAAATTACACGGCCTGCTCACGAGAGCCGGAGAGGCAAAACGAGGAAAAATAAAAACGAAAAAACAGCTTCCATCCCATCGGCCAGTCAGCTAGCTCTTTTTCTTCCTCTCTTCGTGCAGCAAATCCTCCTCATCTGGCTCGTCGAGTATTTCTTTTCCATCGGCCCCATCTGGAGAAGGGTGTTCTTTACTTTCTCGTCTCTTTTCCCCCATCGTCGACTTTTTTTTTTGGTTTCGGTTTTCTCTCCTTCTCACCAGCCATCATCCCTTGACTTGGTCTGGCTGCGTACCTGGAAGGAGAACCGCCTGAGACCCGCAGCAGCAGCTGTCTGTGTCTGTCTGTCTGTCTCTGTATCACAGAAACGTTGCAACCTCGCCCGGACCGAACAGTATTACTGAACTACATCGGAGAACTCGTTGGGATCGTGTTTTGCACTTTCTCTCTTCTGCTTCTCTCTCCCTCTCTCTCTCGCTCTTTCTCGTCATCGCATCATTCTTGGATTCTTTGGTTTCCTCGCCTCTGCGTGTTCGTGTTGGATTATTTCTTCTTATTAGATCCATTGCTAGGTACGTCTGGAATTTCTCCCTGCCGGATATGCTGGACCTTCAAGGCCAGCCTCGCCTCCATCCATCCACCTTTTACTGCGCTTCCCCATTTGATCCATCATTCGGTCCTGCGACTTGGCTGCCAATCGACCTGCCTGTCCAGACCTCCAATGATTACTGTTGAGGCTGCATGCCGTCGGGCTTAATTTGCAGTGACATTCCTGTTCCCTCCGCTTGTCCAGATCTCCTTCCCTCTTCTTTCATTTTCCCCTCCCACCCGCTCTCCTATTTTCACTCCACCATAGCTACACTACTTCTACTACTGGTTATACTTCAATCCGTTTTCCCTCCCACTTCTGTCGCCTGTACGATTTCTTGTCGTGTTTGTCTGCTCATACTTTATTGCAAATCTATCTGTTTTCACTGTCACTTATTTCTTTTCTTCTTGATGTTCTGATTTTTGCTCGTTTGTTTTCATCTTTTTGACCTTCCTCTTGAACTTCGTTTGCTCCCTGTGTTCCTATCGCTAGCCGGCCCACTCCCCGCTATCTTTCTGGCGACTCACCTCAACAATAGCTTTTGATTCTGCGCTTGCATTTCCTCACCATGGCGCCTGGTGGTGGACGCGACTTTAACTGCACCTGGGAGCATTGTAATAAGGTATGCATTTACTGGATTCCTTCTTTCTAGACCTTCCGCTGCTGCTCGGAGGCGTTATAGTTTCCGTGCTAATGACAGTAGTCCTTCAATCGAAAATCAGATCTGTGCAGGCACTATCGGATACACACCAATGAGCGACCGTATCACTGCACGGTTAAAGACTGCAATAAAAGCTTCATCCAACGGAGTGCATTGACCGTGCATTCGCGAACGCATACCGGGGAGAAGCCTCATGTCTGTGACCACAGAGGATGCCACAAGGCCTTTTCTGACGTATGTACATTCTAGCTCACCCAGATTGTATCTATGCTGACCACCACAGTCATCGAGTCTCGCTCGTCACCGAAGGATCCATACGGGAAAGAGGCCCTACATCTGCCAAGAGCCAACATGCGAACGAGCGTAAGCATTGGCCTGGTTCTCATGCTAATCTCTCTTCTAACAATGTGAAGCTTCTGTCGCAAAACGACCTTGACCAAGCACCAACACCGCTCCCACCCCCCAGGATCCATGACCCGACTGCCCTCGGAAGATGCGGTTTCCGAGCACTCGTATCAAGGGCCAGTCGCCGTTCCCGTGCCGAATGAACAGTACCTCTTAGCCCAGCAACCCTACTACCCTCATACTCCAACGCCGACTCATGAGTTTTATCCTCACCAGAGCCTACACATAACGCCGGTGCCCATACAAGATCCACCCCCGATTGTGACGCAGCACATCCCTGTCACGTCACCGGTTGACGTACATCGAGCGCAGCAACACTACATGCAGCTTGTGCAGCAACAGCAGCAACAACAGCAGCAGCGGTACGATCCTGGCCGTCAGGGATATCTGCCACCGGAGTTTCAGCAACCATACCATACTCTACCCACGGCGGATGGCCCGCCGCTAATGGTGACCAGCACCCAAAGTGACTACAAGCCGCCGGCCCGCATCCTGAACCAGCCCGAAGGAACAGACTGGGGCTTCCTGGGAGTTGGCTAATGAGCCGACAACGGGTACCATTGCATGATTCGACAGCGAGTGTTTCAGACTAGGAGTTACAATGCGTTTGTGCTTTGAGTGATGCCCTATCATGACTGTCATTTACGAGTCTTTAATTTGGTCAGACGCCTCGTCCGCTGCTCTTTTTTTATTTATTTTCTCCCATCTCCGGCATAACGCCTCTTTTTGTGATATTTGCGGACTATGATGTTTTTCTTTTGGTTAAGTTGTGCCCCCTCCCCTGCCTAAAGGCTGCGAAGAGGTTCTTTTTTTTTTGTCATATTCATTCTTGATACCTTGGCAAATGATGCAGTTTGCTTTTCTATACCAACATAGCCTACACGTTCGCTTTGGGTCTGGATGACGTGCCGCGCAGCTGAGAGATGACCGGCACGTACACTGAACACGGGTGTATGTACTTATTTCCGAAGCTTTTAATAATGCCTTGCCCCCTTCGGAGTACTCTGTTCCCAGTGACGCTGACGGCGTGCGCGCGCGCGACGTAAAGCCGTCGATCTGCACCTACCAGAGAAACAAAGCCGTGCTGACAAGGATTCTATCGACCGAGAGAGTAGTGCTTGGCTTGGCTCGGAGGGGGAAAAAAAAAAAAAAGAGAAACACGGGGGCGCCCATTGTTGTCGGGCCATAGTCTGCGGAGCTAGCCTGTCAGGAGCTTCCTTAAGACCCCTACAACCAACATCAGCCTAGGATCGACGGCTGAAACGGTTGGGGGGAGTGGAAAAGGGAAAAGGGAAGAGGCTCCACATGTCGAGGGCGTTTGTAGCAGCGAAAGCCAGTCATGGGGTTGAAGTCTATCTCATTAGGTCGGGGCAGTAGCCACGATTGTCGTAGCGCCTGATCGACCCATCCAGCCGCCCATATGGTCTGGGGATGGTGAGTGGGTGTGTGGGAAGGAATACACGAAGAGGAGGGAGGAGGAGTAAAAGGAACGAAGAGGGGAGGGGAGGGGGGGTGCGGCTAGACAGGGAACTTTTTCGAAGGTGCAGGTGGGCCGACCACAACAACACGCACTCATACACACACCATATGGCCCGAAACTAGATACCTTAGGGCGGGAGAGTGAGAGAGAGAGTGTGTGTATGAGAGAAAAGAAAAGCAAGAACGGGGATTGATTCGATGACACACCTGCGTTGGTCTCTTCGATCGACTGTACATAGTACATAACATGCATGCGCCAAGTACTTGTGTCCCAAAACACAAGGCTGTCATTGATAGCCTTTTATCTTGGCTGACCCATTGACGCGTCAAATCAGTACGGTCTAGATATTTTCTTCTTTTTGGTGTATGAAATAGATATAGTCTCGACATCATCAGAAAACAAAACAATAAGCGGATCCGATCGGGAGAGAGCATGGATACAGATACAGTAGAACGGGCAGAACCGGACGGGAGCTCTCCGACCCGAATCAATCTTCTAATCAAATCATATTCTTGGGGATAATGTATCCGAGATTTGGTTAGGGGGGGGGAAAACCTGATTTTTCTGTGGGGGTGTTGTTGTAGTCTAGTTTAGTGTGACTGGACTAGACTAATTTCCTAGCCGGGGCGGAACTACTAACTACTAACTAGATGATTTAGTTCCTGAACTTCTCTGGTAGACTAGTTAGTTACTGGGGACAGAATAATGGTCGTTCTGTCGGTCGGTCGGGACTAAGCGCCAGAGAGATAGTACCTAATTGAGGGGTGGACAGTGGAGATGGGGATAGGAGTATAACTAACTATTTACTACTGTTACTCTATGTAGTATGTAGTACTGACGATGTAGTACTCTGTAGAGGACAGTCTACTAGTATATAGATACTAGAAGCAGAGATTACGAAGAGATGAACAGAGTAGAGATTCCATTGAATGAAATTGACTTCAAGCTAAGGACACTTTTTTTAATTATCAATATTTTACTTCTCCTTCAATGCAAGATGGGATACCTTGTATGGACGGATTGATATTTAGTCGGTCTATCATCAAGTAAAAATCTTGGAAATGGTGCAGCAGTCACTTGAGTGAATGGATGAATCAGGCTCAAGATGGATATTATTTCCGTGTGATAGGGAGGATGACGAAGGAGGGTTGGAATGAGAGTTTCATTTGCTAGATGAGTGAGTGACATTTTGGTCTGACATCGATAGAAATTGTGTCTACTGTCTGTCTACTCTGTAGTTTCAATGTTTGGTTTGGCTAAATTACTTAACTAGTTAGTTGGTTAGCTAGCTAGCTAGCTAGCTACTTCCTGCGTGGGTGTCATCTGGGTAAGATGATGGATCTCGTGTTGGGATGAGCAAAGAGAGAAGAGTCTAGATGCCAGATGGATGGGCTGTGGGGATAGAAAGGAAGGCTGCGGGGGTTGCCTTGTCAATTTACTCCGTAGTTAGTTAGTTCAATTCTGTCTAAGTTAGTTGGTTATTATGGTTTGAGGTCAAACAGATAGCTTGTTGTGGATGTGAGTGTAGTTGACATGACAGTATGATATGATATGAGATGGTATGAGAGAGGTACTGAGATCCAATAATAGCTCACAAGTTCAACTGTCATTTCTCAGTCCTTACAGGAGTTAACTACTTCCCTACAGAGTACACTCATGTAAGAAGTAGATATAGATAGGAATATTGTCTTACGACGGCGGGCTCCACAATTCCCAGCACTTAATCGACAATCGATCCAAAGTCTACTTCGATAGGTGTCAACTCAACTCATTTCCCAAAATAAGTCTGATTTGCCGACGGGCTTGATCGTCAATCCGTCGCCTATCCATTACTAGTATACTTGGTAGAATACGGTAGGATTCAGGTACCTACCTATCTGTCTACTGGTAACTAACTAACCATGCAGAGAAAGATAAAGATAGTAGTAGGAATGCTGTACTTAGAAATGACTGTAGGAGATAGTAGGTTTGGTGATATCACTTCATCCCTGCACTTCGCTTAGAGATGAAATGACAGGATGTTTGATACATAGTACGTGTAATATAACATACTTTAGTAATTTACTCGATACATGTATTGGTATGTGTGTATGTGTATTGTAATATATACATATAAATAGATACTACACTACTACTTATCTACGAGGATGATGATGATGACAGCCCAAGGAAGTAAAAATGATGCGAAAGGATGAGATGTGATGATGTGATGGGGTTGCTTTTTTGGTTATTTCCCTCGCAGCCACATGCCTATCTATCTATCTACCAATCATGATGTTGATCAAACAGGAGTAAGATAGTAGCTTGTCGGGTAATTGTCGGGTTGTTCACCATACCACACACACACGGCTGGCATAAGCAATCAAACCACACCACCACTATCGCGTGTGGGTTGAGTTGGGCTGTGGTGGTGGATGGTTAAATGCTTATTCGTTGCTCTGTAAGTATCAAGAGAATGTTCACATTGTGGTTGGGGAGAAGTATATTAGAATAGAATAGTATAGAAAAGGTAGAATATCCAGAAAAGCTTCATACATGAATACACTGACTAGTATCTACCCCACAGCCAAATCCAAAGTATCAGTCATTTCATACCCACATACTCCATAGAGAGACAGACAGACAGACAGACAAATAGATAAAAGGGGTAACAAAATTGAGACCACACCACTACTCGAACAGTTTGCCTAATATACGAACCAGCCAATCTCACAGCAGCAGAGTCGACAAGGATATATGTTGTACACGTAGCTACCAGTGAGTAGCATGATCTATCTGATGCTGGTACTCATCCTTCAGGTCGATTGACATATAACGCTGAGTTATATTATACCACGCCATCATAACCACTGCACTGTCATATGTTGGGTAGAACTCCATGGAAAGAAAAACGGACAAAAGTACCTTGCATGAGTAGGCTTGCATGGGGTACTGCTACTAGTGCTGGTTCGGGTTGACATGGGTTGTGGGGATTGCATGTATTTTCTTTTTCCTTTTTGTCTAGGCTCATATTTGGGATTAATTTGGTGGTGAGTGTGTGCTACTGTTCATGGGGATGGTGGTATGTTTCAGGTGGTTGTGTGAGGGAGTAATATCTACCTATCACAAGTCAGATGGATACAGGCTAGGTAGAGATACTTATGAGCAGGTTTGTAGGTAGTACACTCAACTAAGCACTAAGATGTTGATGTCAGATGTCAAGAAGCAATCAATCAATCCAATACACATACTGTTTCGAATAGATATATATGTATTCAGCTGGTCTCATGATCAACTCACCTGATCACTCATCCATTATATCGAGCCGAGTATGAGCAGCGCATATTTACCCTGTAACTATCCATGACTTACTGTCTACGTGCATAGGAACAAATAACTACGGATCACCGGCACCGGCACAATCCGACAGACAGACAGATAGCTTACTGTTCCACAACCCTTCTTTGAACGCCGTGACATATCCCACGCCACGGGGTAAGCTCCTCATGATCATGAGAAGGTCGTATTCAGTACCTGGCTGTGTTACCTTGTGTGAGTGTTGTATATTCTCCGATTAGGGTGATTGATAAGGGGCATTGGTCCGAGGCCGAGGCTGAACCGTTGAACGGTAGATAGTCTGGGGTATCCTATTATGAGAGTATCTCATGTAGATTAGTTTGTAGAGTAGTATATATGTACTGCCGCTATACTTGCCATGCATTGATTCTTGATGTTCATGTATGTATATATCAGTTAACTCATAATCTTCAGGCATATTGAGAGCTGGCAGTCATCAAAGACAACAGCGGAACGTAAGCTTACAACGTTCCTCTCACAACCAAGCCATCATCACTCAGCCTATCCATATATCAGCCTCATCTCTCGCAGTCTAGATGCTCAGCTGCCAGGTTTCCTCAACCCTGGAAGTATGTTCTGTATCACATCGGAATGTATTCATCAAGGACAAAGACAACTTTCGACCAGAATCTCGAGCATAAATAGCACGTAGATGCTCTGTTCCCTTGAGTATAACATAAACATCAATAATAATTTCAACGAGCATCTCGATCAAAAGCCAAAAAGTGACAAAATGCGTTTCACCATCCCTCTTACCCTCTTCTTCGCCGCTCTCGCTATCGCTGCTCCAGCCGCGGAGGCAGACAATGATGCCGGCGCTGCAGTGTCTGAGGACACTACCTTGGCTGATGCGCAGCGCTGTCGTCCAGGATATAGACAGTGTATGGATGTATGTATCTCGCTCTCGCTTTTTCTCTTCAACTCAGGTCTTGGTAAGACGTGAGATTAGCTAACGAGGTGTAGAACTGCAACCGTAACCATGGAGGTGATCGTTGCTTCCGGGTAACTCCATCGTCTTTGTTGTCTCAGTCACATATCTAACAGGATGTAGGCCTGCTGGGCGCATTATTGCTAGTGGTTCTTCCCTTGCACGCCAACTTGGTTGTCGAATGGTCGAAGGATACTATGATTTGATTTGATTGATTGATTGATGTGCTCGTTCTGTTGACGTCAACCCAAGCTACTGTCTCTCTTTAACTAAATCGAGTTGTTTTGTCTCCCTCTTTTGCCTTATCGTAACCTCAGACTCTATAGTCAATAGTACCGAGTTTAACAGAACAAGTATATCAACAATGGCTAATAGCCCACCTGCCATTAGGAATCTCGGGCAGAATATCGCAAAGAGCATCAGATGACGGCGGAGGATACACGCCCATAATGCTGTAAACACGGCCCAGACTGTGTACACAGTGCTATGAATGGTCAGGAAGCGTGCTTGGATATGCTTTTCACCCGAATGGAGAAGAGGTACGGCGCATGCTGCCACAATTGGTGCCGCGAACGTATTGATGATCACTAGCAGTGGTGACCATGGATACTGTGTATCACGGAACAGGATGTAGGCTGACTTCCACTGAATGCTAGATAGGGTGGCGCTGTGACCGGTGCTGAAGAAGTGTAGTGTGCCGAGAAGGGCCGCAATGGTGGGCTTGATAGAGTTGTTACCGGGCACGAGTTTCCGGAGACTGATGAGCTGGTGGTAGAGAATTGCCAAGGCAAGTCCGCCTGCTGGAGTGCTTGACAGAATGCCTGTGAGGAGTATTGTTGTTGTGGAGATGAGTGGCCGTTCAAGCGACATGTGTCTTGGAGTGATTGTGAACGCAGTTGCTAATCCGACGAAGATAATGGCCAGCACCATCCGCGCAACAGTCATGCGCAGAGTTTTGGTGTCGAGAAAGTCCGCCAGCCAGTCCTTGTCAGCTGCTGTTTCCAGAGCATTGAAGACAGTGTTGAGCAGCAGCGCACAGGGTATGCCGAGTCTGAACCAGAACACGTTTCTAGCCATGTAAAGGTCCCTCAAAGCCATTCGAGTAGTGTATGACACGGCCACAGCAGTAATGACTGGGCTCGATAGTTGCCAAAACGAGCTGCTCTCCAGCCGATAGAATGACGTTCTGCAGAATGGCAGTTGCTCTTCTCGACAAGCTCGACTGAGCGAGGCAACTCGGGTCAGTAGCATGAAAAGCACTGAACAAGATGCCTCACGTAAACCTTTTTCACAGTGTATCCGGTCTGACGCGCCAAAAGTGCAGAGCCCGAATGTCGACAGAAAGACCAAAACCACACGGTCCTCCCAAATGGTGTAGGAGTTGGAGGCAAGTCCGATGCCGAGAAGCAGAGTGAACACCACAGCCTGCCAGGCCCAAACTCCTCCCGGAAGACACCCGCGCACAGTTCTCAGATCGATGTGCCTGGAATTCCACGCAATACTGCCCATAGCAGCACCCAGAATCACGCCATCAAAAGCAGAACCGCGGCCAGTGTCTGCCAAAGCAACATGACCAAGTCCAGCAACTGTCCCTGTCACGGTCCCCGCTACCATGCCAGACCTCTGCTCTGAGCCAGACCGGCTGCCATTCACCTGAAAGCATACCAGAGTCACCATGCTCAGCAGCAGAATCACTAACCCCTCAACCATCTTCAGCGGATCAAATTGAGCCCATATACGCTTATACCCCTCTAACATCCTCCCTTGATAATCCCTCAGCCTCTGATAATACTCTCTCAACGCCGCCTCGTCCCCCCAACCCACATGAATCTCATCCCATTTCTCACACTCCACCACCCCCTCCCCTCCATACTTCTCATATTCCCTCGCAAACCTCTGAATTTGCGCCGCAACCAAAGCATTGACCTCCACCAAGCGCGCCCAATCCATACAATCCCTCCCAGCAAACACCTCCTCAATCGGCCGTCCCAGATTATTAAACGGCACCGGCACACCCATCAACAACGCTAACGTCGACACCAAATCCACCTGCGGCGTATCTCTCTCCACGACACCAGTAGCAGATACACCAGTAGCTTCCTCATCATCATCAACGAATCCCCAAACCTCTCTCGTCGAATACATCCACAAAGCAGCCCGTACCTCATCCGCCGTCTCACCCCCATGATTTCCATTCTCATCCATCCCATGATCCCCCATAACAATCAACAACGTCTCATTATCAACCTCCTCCATAACCTCCCTCACGAACCCATCCATCTGGACCAATTTGGCTCTCATTTCCGGATGTCCTGGCCCGAACCGATGACCGACGTGATCGACGCCCAGGAAGTGTCCAATGATCACGTCCCAGCCTCCCTTCACCTCCTCTCGTGTATCGTTACTTCGTAGTAAAGGTAATAAATGCTCATACACCCCCTCATCAACCGTATGCAGATCCTCCACCAGGAACGAGCCATACGGACGCGAGAGACCAGGATCAAAGTATCCCGGAAAGAGTTTCACCCATGTATCATCGCCCAGCAGGACGAGACATTTCCCTGCGTCATGGAGCTGAGATATCAGGTTATCTTCTGTGATTGCCGAGCCGGCGAAGTTGGACCCCGCTTCGATGAAGGTGGGCAGAGTGCCGGTTGTGAGGGCTTTCAGGCGTTGGAGGGTAGTGGTGGGGGGATCGGCGATGAAGGGGTAGAGGAGGGCATTGTGGGGGTGGTTGGTTGCTGTGGTGTGGAGGATGGTGAGGGCGTTGTGGTATGTTTCGTTAGAGGTGGTGGGGATGGTAAAGTCGTAGCGGAGGGCGTCGACGAGGAGGATGATGGCTTTGGTGAAGGTGGGGGGTGTCCAGCAGGTGGTGTTGGCGTGAGGAAGAGTGATGATGGGAGGATGGGTGCAATTGCTTTTAGAGTCGAGAGTTTGTCGAGTTAGGAGGAAGCCTTTGGTGAAGAGGTATAGGCCTGTGGTGTGGAGGAGGCTGGAGATGTGGTTAGTGAGGGGTCAATTGAGATGAGGTGGGGTAGTATACAGAATCCAGAGAAAGAATAGTGATAGACTCCATCTGTTACTGATAGTAGACGCATTCATGTTATGCTGCTATAGATGCTCCAGTTGCATCTCCGACTATACTTACTATCGTCTATCGATGAGCGAGTGTATGATCATCATCAACATCATCAGCCAGAAGCAATAAATCAACAATCAGGCTGCTCTATTTACAATTCACAGGCAATAGTCTCCTTAGTTTCTGTGGCACAAACTTTCCCCTGTGTAACCATCTCTTCTCACTTTGACTCAAATTCACATCTCAACCTCATCGAAACAAAGTAAATAAATAGTATACTACGTAGTATACCAATACGCTCACCCAAAGGAGAAGGAAATAAACCGTCACGTACCAATACACACCCATCCGGTATTTCCATACCAAAACATATACTATCCATTTCCCGAGACAGAAGTACCCAGTACATACATACTTACTTACAAACTGACATAACCTAGTGCTTACTTAGTTAAGTAAATAGTTACTAACTAACTGCAGTCTAACTAGCTAACTAAGTTCCTAATTCTCCGCTGCTAACCAACACCCTCATCTTAGCGAAGTTGCGAAGTGGATAAGTAACAAAGTAATAAGATACGTAGATACGGAGTGTCTAGCCTGAGGCTAACAAACTAACTAACTACATGCTGCTGCTGCTGCTGCTGCTGATCAACAGTCTCGTATCGGGGGGACAATCTTAGCCCGATACGGGAAGCTTTAGCGAGGACGGATGTGGTTGGTCGGTGAGGGTAAAGGGTAGATCGTAATCTATTCGATGTCTGTAATGTGTAAACTAGATCGAGATGAACACTTAGGTAATAGGTAGTACTTTACGGGGTGGTATAACTTAGTAGTAGATTAGGTAGCTTGCTACAAGTACCAGGTTGACTTAATCTAGTTATCTGGTATCTGGTAACGGAATTTTTTGACTTTCTGGGGATTCCTGGGATTTGGGAAGCTTTTGAAAGCTATTATGGGGTTACTTCCGTGGGTCGGATGGGGATGACGGGGAGCTTAATGGGGTGTCAGAGGCCCCAGAATGGGGATTATGATGTGGTCTGTGGTTGATTGGTCTTTTTTGGGGAAGGTGGTTATTCTAACTGTCTGAATATGATGGGTTGGGTGGATTAGTTACTGGCAGTTAGTACTACTACTAAGGTAAGCAGCTGTTTCCCATGCATGTTCATTGGTTCCTTGTATATACCCATTCTATGTTATTCATTGCTATACATACCCTCCTCTCTCCTGTCTTCATCTTATATACCTATACTAATCATACCCTCATGCAACATAGGCAGAAATAGAAAGAGAGAGAGAGCCTACCAACTCGTCACCCCCCTCTCCCTATCAAACCCACCTCTCAACTGCTCCCCCGGCTTGACCACCTTCCCCTTCAACACGGTATACCTCACAATATTCTCACAATCCTGCGGCCTCACCCTCGCAAGCCAGATGCCCTGCGCCGCACCCTCTCCCTCTGTGTCCTCAGCCCCCTCCTCCCCCGTCTTCTTATACCACTCAAAGTCCCGTCTGCGATAAATGATCACATTCGCCGCATACTTATGCCCCCCAACATGGTTGATAAAGTAAATCCCCACACCACCAGGCCGCTCATCATCCATATCCCGATACAAGCCTAGATGGCGCAAATGACGCTCGAATTCCTTGCGGAGGAGCGGAGCGGACTGCCCACAGCGGGCGTCGCGGGTGCGGTGCGAACAGAGCAGGATGACGGCGGAGTGAGGGGAGGGACGGGAACGGAGAGATGTGAGGGATTCAATGTCGGTGATGGTTTCTTCTTGCTGTTCTTGTTCTTCGATTGAGGGCTGCTGCTGCTGCTGCTGCTCGTCGCCAACCAGCGGGGTAGTAGTCGTGGGCGACCGATTAACGAAATACTTGATCAAATCCGGTGCCAGCTGCGGCGTGACATGGTCGACGATAGTAAACCTAGGCAGAAGCAAGACAGTCGTAGGCTGCTTGCCCGCATCATGATAATGATACTCGTCCGGGACAGGCATATTGGAGGCGGATAATTTCAGTTTCTAGAACCACGATCCACAAACACCCTGTTAGTTTTTCCTCTTATGATCCTCGTGCAGCTAAGCCAAAGAAACTGTGACT
Source organism: Aspergillus brasiliensis CBS 101740 (assembly GCF_001889945.1). Taxonomy (NCBI): domain Eukaryota; kingdom Fungi; phylum Ascomycota; class Eurotiomycetes; order Eurotiales; family Aspergillaceae; genus Aspergillus; species Aspergillus brasiliensis. The sequence goes on along the minus strand of NW_027137448.1, from coordinate 639,880 downwards.
GTGGCTGTGACTGTGACAGTAACTTCATACCCCATTACTAGGCACCAGCCCCCCCTTCTCAATAGCCTCCATGACGCTACCCTCCTCATCCGCGACATCCCTCACCCAATCTGACTTCCCGGTCGCAACCAGCACATGCGTCGACCACCCATTTATATTCCCAAACAGGGTATCCTCCTGATCGACCTCGAATTTAGCGGGGTATTTCACCGTGCATGATGCACAGTCGTGGAGGCATTCCTCGCCGTCCACGGCGGGGTCGACCTTGGGGAAGAGGGTGTCGGCCGACGGAGCTACTACCTCCTCCTCCTGGGGTTTGGGGCTGTCCCTGGGACTGTCCTGCGGGGTTGCCGAGGGGGTCGGGGTGAAGAAGGAGCGACCTCGTTGGAGGATTGATTGCATTGTGAGTGAAAAGAAAATGGAAGAGAGAGTGAAGAGGAAGGGGAGGGGGAGGAGGGGGGAAATATTTCTTGTTTCTTTCATTCGGACTTTTTTCTTGGGAACCCGCAAGATCTTATCAATCGCCGCTTTGCCAAGGACGGAAAGCCACGCCGACGTGATGCGGCTGTCGGTAGCTGCCGGACCTCCGATTGGCTTACGTCACAGCGGTCGCACTCTTTGCCGATTTCTAAAAGTGGGGGGAGATGTTTGGGAGATTCTTTTTTGGCTGGCCGTTGGGGGGAATAACAGGGGCAGAGCAGGGCTCCATCCATGTGGCTATGGCTAAATAAGGCCAATAGGAGATGCCGTGTAACTAATAGTAGTGGCATATTGCGAATTTGAGAGACAAATTGCATCTTCATTCATTATCCAGATATTTTCTCTTCATTTCTTATCTATCTATGTTTGAGGTCTCCCGTCAACGCGGCTGCTGCTGCCAACATTATAAGCGTACGGTAAATCCGTCGGACTCCGGGTCTCGACCAGGCGAATCACGCTCCCACCGGAGCTACCAGACACATTCGATTGCACTCGCCGAAGCGACCGCATCGATGGCGTCCGAGGAGGCGCCAGGGTTCGCTGCGCCTCCGAGCGTCTCGACCAAACAGGCGACCAGCGACCCTGTCTGACAGAACGACCACCGTCCCAGGTGGATGCATTCGATGGCCGCAGACTATTACTCCGGCCCCGCGACATGGCTTCACTCTCCCCATAAGAATCCACCGTATCGGTTTCGCCTTCCTCGTCCGATGGCCCGATAAGAGACTCACTCTCAGCCTGGGAACTCCCTCCCCGCAACTCATCCAAGACCTGGGGATCCAAAACCTTCATCCCCCGCAGGAGCTCAGCAAACACATGCATCAAAGTCCTGAATTCATCCTCGTGTAGCTCACGCGTCGAAAAGCGAGCCCGCTCGTACAGAGCGACAAACTCCATCCCAATCTCCGGCGGATCAATCACATTCAGCGCAGTCAGATGCTGCAAATACCCCCGCAGACCCATCGATATCGGTCGCCGTAATACTTCCACCACCCGCGTGTCAGGGATCGACTCCTCGGTTTCGGGGAAAGGCGCATGAAGCGCCCGCTGAGTGGCCGTAAAGATCGGGTCGGGAGGAGCTAGCGACACAGCCTTGGCCTCGATGAGATGAGGCAGTTCCTGGACCACAGTCCGATACGGAAGGTCCGGCAAGTCAGGACATGCCGGTGAGGACCACCCGGGGTGCTCAACCTCACCCCAAGGCGGATTGTCGTAGTCCACCAGGAGGGATTCGTAGCCTGAAAAATCATGCCCGTCTGCTGCAATGTCTCGGGGTCGAGCTTGGTAGGCTATTATCGCACTATGCGCCAGGCCCTCCTTAACGAGCCGTCGCACACTCTTGCCGACGTCTTCTCGCTCAACGGGGATCCATGCTTTGGGGATTCCGGAGAGGACGGTTCGGTTCGTATAGATCCGCGTGGTGTAGATCAAGACCGCAAGGATAAAGGTGACCACGTAGCCGCCGGTGATGATGAAGATGTTCGTGAGGCGCTGCGTGATGTAGCACTGGTAGATCGCATCGGCCGGAGTCAGGATGATGCAGAGAAACAGAACGACGGAGAAGAAGATGAAGACCGTCAGATTCAGGACGCGCTGAACGTTGATGGCCATAACCGCGAGCACATCATATTGCGCCGCAGTTCCGGCTGCTTTCAGGTGCAAGCAACTGGCCGGTTGAGAGCAAATACGAAGTAGCAGGGATTAAGGGGATGCTCATTGCGACCGCGAGATGAGCTGAGTGTCACGTGATACAGTGTGGGCTGCGATCGGCATTTACCCCGTCGTCTCCCTATACTGTCTCGGATGCAGCGTGGACAGGAACACGCTATTCAAGCCAGTTCTACTAGGTTCATCATGACCGAATCAATAATGGCTTCTCAAAGGTATATATGCCCTACGCTTATGCTGCTTCTATTGCTCTACGCTGTATAAATGCTAGGAATCACGACCCGTTCAGTCGTCCTGGACAGCGACCTCGTCCTCCCACTTAGACTCGAACTGCGCCCGTGCCCGACGGATGACCCGCTCGATACCGTCCAGACCCATCTTCAGGACGTCCATCTTCGGACCGTAACTCAGACGAACGAAGTGGTGGCAAGGGCTGTCGAACAGATCTCTTCTGTGGGCGGGGTTCAGGTCGAAGAAGATACCAGGGACCACAATGACCTTCTCGGTCAAGAGGGCGTTGAAGAAGTTCAGTCCGTCGGACAGGTTGGCCTCCTTGGGAAGAGGAGGATCCAGAGAGGTCAGGTCCAGCCAGATGTAGAAGGTGGCCTGGGGCACGTCGTCGATGCGGAAACCGATCTCACGCAAGCGCCCAACGACGAAGTCTCTCTTCTCGCGGAAGTGCACCTGCAGGGCCTTCATTTCCGCGCGCACCAGCGACGGCTCGAGCATGGGAACGGCGGCTTCCTGGAACGGCGCGTTGGCACCGCCGTCCAGGTAGGAACCAGCAGAGCCCAGGGCATCGATGAACTCCTTGGGGCCAACCACCCAAGCGATACGCCAACCCGGAAGACGGAAGCGCTTGGTCAGACCGTCAATCAGAAGCACATCTGTGAGAGTCAGCATGGCAGGAACAACCTGCATCGGTTCTCGTTTGTTCAGGGAGGGTCAGCGGGCGAACCATCTTTGTTGACATCTTCCACGTTGGTGGCACCACTGATCGTGGTTCCGTCACAGTCGGTAGTGTAGTTGTAGCCGCCGTAGAACTCATCCAGGATCAGAGTAGCACGGTCTCTGCAGATGTCCTGGATCTGAGCAAGCTCGGGGTTGGAGACGAAGTGTCCGGTAGGGTTACGAGGGTTGGAGGTCAGCAACACCGACGTTCCACGAGCGATCTCCTCGGCGATCTTGTCGGGGTGGATGTGGTAGTGGTCGTCTTGGGCGAGGGGAATGGGAATGGGAGCGATCTATTGCAATGCAGAGTTAGCCACCAGTATGCGACCCCCAGGAGATTATTTTTGACCGCAGTGCACTCACGTTCTTGAACAACGACAACATCTCCGAGTACGCCGAGTAGTCAGGGATCGGGAAAGACAAGTACGAATTTCCCAGAATAGCAGCAATACGGATCAGACCCGCACGACCACCGGGGACAATGCAGACGTTCTCCCAGGTGTACTGACTGGCCTTGCCCTGACGATAGTGCTCATTGTAGAGGCGAGCGACGGCGGCACGCAGAGGCTTGATACCGGCGGTGGGACCGTACTCGCGAGCGGCGGAGGTGATGGGGATGGACGTCGGGCGAGGGAAACTGCCCTCGATCTCATCATCGGCTTCAGGCGCACCCTGGCCTAGGTTGGCCCAGGCGGAGGGATCCTCAGCATAACCATGTTCGGTGGCACGCTCGGTACACCAGACAACACCAGTGGAGGCACGGGAGGCATCGAGACCAGCATGGGGACGGTGACCTTCGTGGGCGCTTCGGAACTGACGATGGGTTTCGGAACGAAGTTCTGCATGGTAGGGAGTTTTTATGTTAGTTGGAGTGCATGCGATTATTCTTTGAGTAGTAGTAGCTTTTGTTGTTGAAGACGCGGAAGATTATGTGCCCCTCATGCACAAGGCTGAACAGCCTTGCTGCGATGCAAAACCAAATCTCCGCAAGACCGAGATGCAGGATACATGATTCTTTTGAGAAGAAAAGAAGAAGAAAAGGATAAAGAAGGAATATAGACAATCAACGTACCATTCTCAGACAGCTCCTTGCCGACCGAGAAGCGGCGGTTGGAGGGGCGCAGGATGCTCAAGCGGCGGCCGGAGAAAGACATGCTGGGCTGCTTTTTGCCAAGTCGCAAATTCTGGGGAAGAATGCAAAACTAGTGTATGCAAGCTATCGGAGTTCCCTGGACCAGAAGGAGTAAGAAAGATTCAAGTATGAATCGGGGTTACTCAAGAACCGTACGAATAGACAAGAAAGATAGGAAAATAGAGAGCAAGATAGAACTTTCTCTCTCCAAAGAACAAGCGTTGGAGAAAAGAGGATCAAGAGGGGAGAGACGGATATCAATAAATAAGAATGAAGTAAAACGTAAGTCGAAGAAGGAAAGAAAAAAAGGCGGCCAGAAAAGGTAATAATTTTTTTTTCTTTCTTGTAAGGCGTTTAAGGATGGCTCCAACTCATTGCTTGCTTGTAGCCTTGTTGGTCTTGCGTTTCTCCAACTCCCCTTCCCGCCCAATCTACGGATATCGCCCTCGACCCAGACCAGACCAGACAAACTACCAGGTACTCCATACATCCATCGAAATGCTATTCTCCTTTTCCCTCTTCTCCTCCTGTCATCTGCGACAAATATTGCCTATAGTTTCAGCCCGCAGGCACCAGTCAACTTTGACACAAAATTAGAAAAGGAAGAGCGAGCGAGCGAGAGCAAAATAATCGCGCAACTGCCGCCTTTCCAGGTGCCAAAAAGGACCATCCTTACGCTTACAGTAAAATGCCTCACTAAACGACTAGTTCGAGTTCCCCAATAAGTTCAGTAGGGAACTAGGAAAGGTCAACTGCCACCGCATACGTGACGAATCGTCGAAGCCAGAGACGATAGTGACCCAACCGTCTTCCAGACCGCAACCAATTTTCCCGTGGCTCAGTCCCGATCGACGGGCTTCAGTGGATTCTTCTTTCGGCTGGCATCCGACACCGGCTACAATGAATCAAATCATCTGCCAGCCCTCCCCGAGACGATTTCCGGCCCCAGCAGCAAATGACGAGTGGCGGTGGCTGCTGGCTGCTCCTCCTTCTCTCTTCCCCCCCCCCTATCGATCGGTCTATCGACTATCTTTGGTATACAATCGGATGGCCGGCATCTCAGAGTTGCGACCTGTCTGACAGGGACTGCCGGATACCCACGACCCCTTTTAGTTTCAGCCCTTTCAAGGCCCCAGTTGGGTTGGGACCGTGGAGTGCCCGAAGTTCCACTTCTCGGTAGTGATGGATCCGTGGATTGATGGCGCCCGCCAGGTACCTATCTATCTCCTACAGTCCTACTCCTTTCGGATTTATTTTTGGATCAATTATATGTCGGCAATTGTTCACGCTCTATATCTGCATCCAGGCACCAAGGAAATCTAAGGTCGTAATACTATCATTGACAAAGGCTAGCAGGGAAGCCAGCAGAAAAAACAAAGACAGAAAAGAGAAAAGGTAAAAAGCAACAAATCAAGCATAACAGATGACGTACCGCAACAACAAATCCATCCCGAGGCCAAATATGCAGGAACACTATACAGCTCGTCTCTTATGACCGGCATCCGTCCTGCGCAATAAATGAAAAAAAAAATCGGAAACCCAACAGCGGTATACATACATCGTGCAGTCATGGTAGATCAGTTCAAATGGAGAGTCATCAACATTTCCCAGAGCAGAGAGCCGCCTCTCCCAAATACCAACAGAGTGTCCGAAGCAACCCCACACGAAACCGGCTCCTTTCCAGGGACAATCAAGAATCAAGCGCGCCGGCCGATAAGATTTTTCCCCCTCTCCCTTTAACCCATGCGAATAGAATCAATAGCCTCTCCCACGCTCTCCAGCCAATCCAGTTGGATGTGAGTCGTCGAATGAACCAAGGAGACAACGCCGGTGACAATGTCTCGTCTCTTTGCCAACTCACACAGAATGAGATGCGGAGAGAAAAAAAAGAAATATCACATGCACCGATGGACGGAGAACCAAGGACAAAAGGTAACAATAGAAAACAAAATAAGGTAGTAGAGGGGAAATAAGCAGAAAATGAAACTTCAGTACTGGAACATATGCATGCCATTGCTCCAGCTCTATCGTATCTAAGTCTCCACCGCCTGACAGTAGAGTTGAATCTCTCCGACTTGACCCCTAGCGAGCATGTCACGCTGTTGCTCGCGCCACTCCATAAAAGCCAGTTGAACGGCCTCGTCGCTATCAATCGTAACGAAGTCACCATCTTCGTCCCGGTATCGTAACCTGACCGACTTGCTGCCAATCGAGCGGTTGGTGAATCGGGCCAGCTTGGCGTCCACGCGATCGATGAGAGACCGGAACATGATATTGCTGGCAATGACCAGCGTGACGTAGTTGTCGTCGAAATTCACCTTAACCTTGAGTTGCGTGGGCATGAGGGGCTCCTCATCCGGCTCGTGGCTCAGTGGGGACGTGGGCTGATCGGTGGCCGATGTGCTCGGACGGTAGTCGGAATATTGGGGCTCGTGGAATTGCGTGTGCGGTACATGCCGGGGATCGGAATGTTGCTGGGAGTTGGACAGGTGGTTGGCGTTGCGAATGGGAAGGTTGGCGTTGGTAGGGGAGTTGTTCTGGCTGCGGTTGGGGGGCGCCATCATGCTGGAAATATGAGCGGGGATGGGCGGGACGGGCACGTTGTCGACAGTCTGCATCGTATGGGCGCCCATGTAACGACGCATTTCCGGGTTATGGTTGTGAATATCGGGGCTACTCGCAGATCGCATTCGCTGGGCCATGCCATTTGCCGCCTGGGCCCCGGACATCGGAGGGAGGGAGGGTCGTTGAGCACTTCGTCCATTCGGAGCACCGCTGAAATAAGGATTCGAATTAGGTCCATCTCTTGACGTCGCACGGGACAGAGCCGGGGCTGTATACCGAGCGTTTTCTTCATTCCAGTTGGCCGTAGGTGTCACTTGACGACCATGGAAATAACCAGTAGACTGGGAGCTGGACCGCGTAGAAGGAGTTTCGACGACGGGGGAGAAGTAAGACGGAGCATTCCTCTCTGCTGGCGACATACTGCCTCCAGAAAGATGCGTGTGCAGTGACAGATTCGGATCGGGTACCGGTATGCGAGGGCGACCGGAGCTACCGCTCCCTCCTGTTGCTGAACGGGTTCTGAGGCTGGTGCTGGAGGCGTTACGGCTCATCGGGAATTCCGAGAAGAAGGCTGCTTCCTGCGTTGCTGCTTGTTCTTCGGCATCGTACTCCTGTTGATACGGGTTTGGCATGTTGGCCATGGATCTCATGTACGTAAACTCGGTCTCGGAGGTGCCGGTGTTGCGAGCGCTGCGTTGCTCTGCCTGGATTGCCCGCTGTGCCTCGATGTCCCTGCTCCATTTGCGCATGATATCCTCGTTCGAATAGCGGATAATGAAGTTGTCCACGACTCCTGGATCACCCTTCCAGAAAATCTGGATGCGATAAGAGCCTGTCACAAAGTCAGTTAGTCCGAACAGCCCCTGAAAACGAATGACGAGAATTCCTCGTACCTGGCTTGGGAAGGCAAAGCACGTCTGTCACGTTCGCCATGTAGATGCGGCCTTTGAGCTGAAGCCGCGGCTTGCCTTTAATAGTCGCAGAGGGCTTGTCTTTGCCCAGATTCAGTTTCGACTTCTGCTTGTTGGGATTAATATCCTTGCAGCAGAGGAGTATCCGTTCGAAGAGATAGATGTGATACTGCGACAAACCCAAAAGTTAGCTAGCCGCGCTCGGAGCCTGGGAAAGGTTCCATACCTCTCTTTCCGAGTCCTTGCCATTGTCACCCTTGATCACCGAGAAGGTACCAAAACGGAGAAGGTCCCCAAATGCTTCAATCTTGAGAGCCTTCCAGTCATCGACACGTTCATCGAGGTCTTTGACTGCTGACTGTAGGTGCTCTTTGTCAATGGCATCATTTGCCGAGTCTAGAACGGTTTGGATAGCGTCGATAGCGCGTTGAATATCAGTCCGGAGGTCTGGATCTTCTGTTTGCTTTAAAAGTTCCTGCATGGCAGTCAGAAACGTGAACGGTGACCCTGAATCAGAACGAGGGAATCCTTACTCCTAACATCAGCGGGTATTTAGTCAAGCGCTGGAAAGGCTTGACAAAGAAACCATTCAGGGTTGCGGGTTGCGCCACCATCTGCAGCAGGTCCTTAGACCGCGGAGCCATGTGGATCTTGTCCCAATCTCTGAGACAGATCTCATCACAGCGCATCTGGTTGGCGATGAAGGGCTCGTATTGCCGGAAGGCCTCCTCATGCTGTATGAACAGCTCACCCCAGTTTTGTCTCTCTTCGGGCAGCGCATAGTGCTGCTCGATACGGATCAGGAACCGCTGAGCAAAATCAAGCAGATTATTCAGATTCAAGAAAATCTGATGGCTAGCATCACCATTCACGGCACTTGTTTCTTCCAGCTCCTTCTTCAGGGCCTGTAGATTCTGGAGATGATGAACATAGTCGCGCTCCGTTTCCAGTAACTCCTTGAGAATATGTTCCCGTTTGGTGAGCTTGACGGTACCTTTCGCGGGAGCGCCCGCTCCCATATCCGACGGTCGCTTCAGTTGTCCCTGCATCTCCAGGATGTCCAGAACCCGGTTAACCATCTTGATTACTTTGGTGAAGCCAGTAGTGTTTTCGCCGTAAAGGTCCGTGATAAGGAAGCAGTCTTGCTGAGGGAATCCCAGCTCCTTCAGAGACGCATGAAGGAATTTGAAGGTGGCGGCTTTCGGGCGTTTGGCCTCGGCCACTTTCGTCGTATCGATCTCGAGGAACTCTTCGGGGTCGGAGGCGTTGTAGATAGTCAGTAAGGGATAGCCCGTCCGGAGACAATTCCACAGCGACGCCACCGGGTCGGTGTTCCCCTGAGCCAAATCCGCTTCCTCCATCTCTCGCATATGGGGTTCGAAGTTCGGTACTTCGGCCAGGCGCTTTTTGAGATTGACGCAACTCTGGTAGATGGATTCGCCGCCGCGGCGGTTGATGATGTTGTCCTCGGCGATAGGACCGCCATTCATGGTGATGGTCTCAGCCATCTCGACGGTGGGGGGAGGGCCGACTCGGACCGTAAGGAGTGGAGGCCGACGACGATATGGGGAGGAGCGAAGGGATTCAGTTCTGCGCAGCAGACCGACGAAGGAAGAAAGAGGAAGGAAATGACAGGCGTGCTTGCACGAGGATCAAGTCGAGCATGGGTCACTGGATGCGAGCCGGTGGACCGATGCGGGATGGATGGGACAAGCGAGCAGCTAAGGAACCTTAGGAGTGGAGATGGTGGTACGTTAACTAGTTATTAGTTAACTAACTCTCCCCTAAAAGCTGAGTCAAACCGCGAGCTGTTGTTCCGTGTCTCGACCCTCGCCGCCAGAAGTGGTTCGAAAGCGTGTGAAATTAAAATAACACCCTGGTCGACGAGTTCACGCGACGACTGGATGGAGGGGGGGTGGACTTGATGAAGTACTTTAATGTAGTTTTTTTGTAATTCGGAGAAGCTCTGCGCTTTTAATAGAAAATTAGTATGGCCTTGGCCAGGGACAAATCTCCGGCCCTTGCTGGCGACAGCGCCCTTCCTGATCAAAAGATGGCAAAGCCGAAACCCAAGAAGGATCGAGAAAAATAGAAATGCTGGGTGTGGGGTGTGATTTGCCGCTGCAGCCAGGCAAGCGCAGGCACGTAGTAAGCAGGAACTAGCAGTGGTAGAGAGGAAAAGAGGGAAAATGAGAGGAAGGGAGCAGTAGTAGCGAGGTTCCAGAGAGGCGGATTTTGCCCCTCAACCGAGGACAGCTGAAAGGTGGGATCAGATAGTTGGGACCGGGAAAGGATCCCTGGGACCGGTACCGCCGGGAACCGTAGGAAAGGTCAATTTAAATGAAGTACTAATAAGAATAGCTATGATACGAAAGGAACAAAAAAAAAAAAAAAAGAAAGAAAGAAAATAAGGTGGAGAATAAATCCGGAAGGAGATGAAGCGAAGAGAGGGAGGGAAACAAAAAAGGAATAAGAGAGGGAGGAGGGGGATGGATGGGAGGCAAATGGGGAAGAAAGGAGGGAAAATGTGAGAAACCAAAGGATAGACAACACGACTGACAAGAGATGGAAACAACGGAATGGGGGGATGCAAAGAGAGAGAGTGTGTGAGTGAGTGAGAGAAACAGAGAGAGGATAAAAGACCAGACAGGAGAGGAGAGTCCAGGCCAGTCAGTGAGTGGTCCAGTTTGCCCGACTGAGTGGTAGCGCGCGTCAGCTTCAGTCGACAAGTGAAGAAGTGACAAACTTCCCGACTACTCAGTGGTTACTCCGTACAAGGGACTAACTAACTAGTCAGTCGGAAGGAATGACTGACTGACGACCAGGACGGGATGATTAAAGGGGGGTGGGTTGGGAAGTGGAGAGAGGATACCGCAGTAGTAGTCTAGTAGTTCCAGTTATCGAGTGGAGGAGAGGGGAGTTTGGGAAGCCAAAGAGACACCGCGAATGAGGGGAAGGGGGTGGGAAAGAGGAGAATAGAAGAGAAGAGAGAGCGGAGTGGAGGGAGAAAGAACAAGGAGAAGCTGATGTGGGATTTGAGATTGGTGTTTCCTTGAAGAAACAGATAGTAGTACTAGATATACCCATCCGAATAATAATTAAGATGATAATGAGGGAAGTGGGAAAGATTCCGGGCAACGGAGAGAGAGACCGGAATGAGGAGCACCAATAACAATAAACTTCAAAGTAGAATCTGGAATCTTCATGAGCCACTGTGTATTAGTTATCGTTTGGAGAAGGATTTGAAATTTCAACAGCTCCGAAATTCCAATTCAGGCCGCGAATTGGCAAAAAAGCTGGGGTTGGCCCCGGTAGGGATTCGAGAAAGCCGAAGCAGATTGGAGGTGGCATCGGCTGCATGAAGACTTCTCTCACACCAACTGTTTGAGATTTGGGCTAGTCCCCGAGGCATCTACATACTCTGCGCACAGTACACACAGTAACTTATTACACCACATCACCAGTCATACACCTGGAACTACGAATATTCCACCATCTCTAGAAGAACTACTCTGTAGTCTACCACTGACTCGTCTCATCCTCTTCTCCTTGCAAAACTTCGTATCAGCATCATCAGTCGGACATTTTTCCTCAGTTAAATTCATGATCCTCGATTACTTTCCCAGGGGTATCAGGATGTCCGATCTGCATACAATCCCAGATAGGAGGAGAGCACACATACCACTTGGCAGGTACCACCACCCGCTACACAGTTTCTAGTAGTACTCAGAATACTCCTACTCCGTCGTAAATAGATACTAAGGTAGTAAGTTGTTCCTCTTTAGTCGTGATATCGACCCCATCGGAGCCCTGAGCACGGCGCCTTCATTGGTCGGGGAAGTGACAGGAGTGGATGTCCGCCAGTTTCAGGGCTGTTGGTGGTGGACGATGATGGAAGGATCCGAGCCACCGACGAGCTGGAATCTATGACAAAATATTAGTACCTACTTCAAGTTTTAATTATTTCCCCACGATGATGACAATTACAGAGGTTTGGACTTTGGAGTGGTAATCCCAAGTTGCAGGATACATTTACTAACTACTACTACTAGTGGTCCGTGATGCTGGAAAGGGCCGGCTGGGAGGTACCTTGCCGCCCCTCCTGCATCGGAAAAAGGTACTGGTCAGGCACAAGTGTGTATGTAAGTTACATCCTGCGTCCCCCTTGCCTGGAAGTGACAGTCTCTATCCCGGTGGTTGGGTCAGTAGGTCGTACTTGGTACTTCCATAGATCTCAATTTTTTTTGGAAGACAGCAAAACTTAATGAGTGCCCAGTTCGCTGTTATCGCTTGTAGGGAAGAATGAGCTGCCTGAGTCAAGTGCCTGCCCCACCCCAGTTGCTTACGCCATCAAGACTACTAACTCTTGACTGTCACTGTTGGCTCGGTGCTCTCTCTACGTGTTTATTTCAGCTCTATAGTTAGCCATTTTTTTTTCAAGCACTGCGCATTATAGATCACACATAGTTGGAGTGTATGAAGCATTACTTTGAAGAACAGGCTTACAGTTAGTAGCCGCGACGTTGGCATCATAGTAGCTGATGGCTCAAAATAAATATATGCTATCGTCTCACACTGCTTGGATGCACGAGAGCAAACCACTATTCGAGAGGCATAAGTTTCAATACTAGCACTACTTACTGAATGCATCTACTACTTCCTAGAGGAACTTATATCCTATCATAGGATTGATACTCCTGGTTAAACTAGTACTAGTTTATAATTGACACATGCAACAATAGATACTCTTCAAGTACTAGTAAACAGTCTACACTGTCATCGTGCACATTCCGGACCACAACAGTAATATTGAGGACAGACCCGATAGTTAGGCTCAGTAAGACTACTTACTGACTTATAGAAGCCTACCAGAGCATATGATTAGGCACATGAAGAGAGTAATGTTCGGCCGGTTGCTTGGATAGCAGAGGATATCCTAACTACTCCGTAGTATGGCTGAAGCAAGCAGAATTTGACGAAAAGCTGGTGATTAGAAAGAGTACTAAACCGCCTTACACCAAGCCAAAATGCTAGCCTATATTAATGCAACATCTTCATATGGTGCTTCCCTCAGAATATTTGGTCTATGGCTGCCTTCCTCTCTGAATGAGATATGGTAGTGTAGATGTTGGGTTGGTAGTAAGTACGATGAGATAAGTTCTTAAATAGTTCAACTAGTAGTATTATCTGACCGATTGACATTAAGCTAATGATCCCATGGCATTATAAAGAAGTTTATATGAGTCTAGATAAACAGTGATAAAGAGACGGTGGGAAAGGTGAGTTCTCCCCGGTAAGGTAAACAATACCCGTCAGGCCATGATTGCTTTGTATTATTGAGCTCCACTCACTCTCCGCGGTGTCACTCCCTCCAAAACGTCACTTCACCAGCTTCCTCCTCCCCCCCAGCCCAACCACTCTGCTTCATCATCTCCCGCCATGGCTTACTAGTTTTCCCATCTTTTCTTTTTCTCGGCCTTAATTCATCCCGGCCGTTGTTCTCCTTCTTTATGTGGTTGTGCCAATAGCCATTTCTTTTTTACCCCCACAGAAGGAAAGGGTGGTATCCAGCTCACCTCTTGAGTGTCGTGGGAGTCCTAGCCACCACAAGCCTTGCTTCCTTGCCGGAGCAGCTGGGCCCATTCTATCTTTCTCGCCCTTTTGTCCGAACGGAGGGGCCTCAAGGAGGTTAGGGAAACCAAGCTAGGCAAATCTCCCAGCGAACTCATGGCGAGGGACACCGCGCAAACTCCGACCATCCCTCGTCTCCGGCTGCTTCAGGGCGCCGCCAGTTATTCCTCCGACTTCACCGCCCCCTCTCTGTCTGCGCCCTTCAAGCTCGACGAGGGATATTCCGATGAAACGAGAAGCCAGCCCGACAAGGAGTTGCTGAATTCACCCCCCGATGATGTGATGCCGCTCCCCGACTGGGTTCACGCTCATAGTGAGGCCGAGAGAGCCGGTGAGTTCAGCCACCACCCTTTCCCTTGATCCCCGTCCGGCGCAAGGCTCCTCCTCCGCTTGGCTTCTTGCGCGATGATCATTATACTGACTAGCTGTGGTGTTTCATGTAGAGCTCGCCTACAATATTCTACGGACCTTGCGTGCTTCCACTGTCGCTTCGGTGGTCGAAAAGCTAGCGCCTCTATTGCACATGGATCCCGTACTGAAGTTACCCCCGGAAATCACCGCCGAGATCTTTTCCTACCTCGACCCCCAAACGTTGGTGACGGCTTCCTTGGCATCTCGCTCCTGGCGTAATCGCATTTTTGACTCCCGCCTCTGGAGAGATTTGTATATTAGCGAAGGCTGGCGCGTCGACATTGACGCCGTGCATACATACGAGCAGGAACACTCGGGATTGGAATCCCCCCAACTCCGGAAATCTCGGTTGAGGCATATAGATCCGGATCTCGGTGAACCGAAACAGAAGAAGCGCGTCCCCCCCAGCTGGCTAGACTCGCGCGCGACAGGATCGCTGGATAACAATGAGGCCGTGCAAGGGGACGGGTTGCAGCCTTCCGCAGCGGCTGATGTTGAAGGTGATCATCCCATGAGTGATGCGTCGAACGACCGAGGACCGGTGCTCGCAGCTGGGCAACAATCATCTAGCGCCCGTCATGAGTCGTCGGGAACTGCCCAATCAAGCACAAATCTACAGCAAAACTCTACGAACGCTGGCCCTCCCAAGTCATCACTATTAATGCGAATGCCGAATGGTGCTGCGAAGATGAATTGGCCGCATCTGTATCGGGTACGGAGGCGGTTGGAAGAGAATTGGACCAAGGGTCGTTTCACGAATTTTCAGCTGCCGCACCCAAACCACATGGAAGAATGTCATCAAGAGTGTGTATATGCGATCCAGTTTACCGAGAGATGGTTAGTCAGTGGTAGCCGGGATAAGACTGTCCGAGTATGGGACCTAGACACCAAGCGACTATGGTATCCCCCTCTTCAAGGCCACACAAAGTCGGTTCTCTGTCTCCAGTTCGACCCCCGTCCTTCTGAAGATATTATCGTGTCGGGAAGCAGCGACAAGAACGTCATAATCTGGCGCTTTTCGACTGGAGAGAAGCTTCACGAGATTGCGCCAGCTCATGATGACTCTGTCCTGAATCTCAGATTCGACGAACGCTACATAGTAACTTGCTCCAAGGACAAACTTATCAAGGTCTGGAACAGGCGTCAGCTCACTCCAATGGACAAGGACTATCCGTCTGTTTTCCAGGGCTCGGGCGTCTCCTATCCGTCGTACATTGTCGACACGAGTGAGATTCCCGCTTTCATACTTGAAGCCGAAATTGCCAAGAATCACATCCGAACCTTATCCCCATATTCATTGCTGATGATTCTTGACGGACACACTGCCGCTGTGAATGCCATTCAGCTCAACGAGGATGAGATCGTCTCTGCCTCGGGCGATCGCTTGATCAAGGTCTGGAACCTGCGCAACGGCGCTTGTAGGAAGACAATGATAGGTCACGAAAAGGGCATTGCGTGCGTACAGTTCGACAGCAAACGCATTATTAGTGGAAGCAATGATGACACAGTTCGCATTTTCGACCACGCCTCCGGCGCCGAAGTGGCCTGCCTGCACGGGCATGCCAACCTCGTTCGGACAGTCCAAGCTGGTTTCGGAGACCCACCGGGAGCCGAGGAGGCCTTACGACTGGAAGCCCTGGCTGTCGATAACGAGTTCCGTGACGCCCAGCGCACTGGTGCAAACGTAGACCTCCCCCCTAGTGCTCTTCGGCGCGCTGGATATCAGCAGAGCACCAACGGGTCCCGGAACCCAAGAGACATCAAAGCCTTGGGCGCCAAAATTCCTCCCGGGGGAGGCGGAAGCCAATGGGGACGGATCGTCTCCGGCTCATACGACGAAACCATCATCATCTGGAAAAAGGACAACGAAGGCCGCTGGGTTGTAGGTCAGAAACTCCGACAGGCAGATGCAGCTGCCAATGCCTCATACAGCCATCTAGATTCCGCTGCACGCCAGGCAATCGCACGGTCCAACGCCTTTGCTCAAGCGCAGCAGGCACAGCAGGCTCAAGCTACCATGGCAGCGGCAGCGATATCAGCAGCACCACAGCAAGGTCAGCCACATGGCGCAGGCCATGGCCAGAATCAGCAACTGCAACAGCAGCTGCAACCACAATCACAACCACAACCAGCACGTTTGCCTACAAGCAACTCCAACACGAACGAGTCCTCATCGCAAAATGGCCCCTGGCCCGCGCACCTAGCCCTGAATCCAGCTCTTCTCATCTCCAACAACCTTCCCACCGTCCAGCAAAGCACAACTCAAGCTCAAGCTCCCCCACCCATCATGCATGCCGGCGCCCCAATGAGACCACCAATAATACCACCCCACGTCCAGCAACAATTACAACACCCCCGAGTGAGGGTCCATCCTGCCCCCCAGCAACCACCTACCTCGAGGATCTTCAAGCTCCAATTTGACGCGCACAAAATAATCTGCGCAAGTCAGGACCCGAGAATAGTGGGGTGGGATTTTGCCGCTGATGATGAGGAACTTAAAGAAGCGTGTCAGTTCTTCAAGGGGTTGTAACTGTGACTGATTTCTAGTCAGCGCTGGGGAAAAATGGCTCGTGAAAATATATCCTTCTCGTTTTCCTTACACAGAAAAAACCTCTCACCCTTTTCGCTTTTACTACTCTTCGTTTCCCTTGTGCATTAGGAGCCCGTTTCTTGTTCCCTTTTTCAAATTGTCTTTTTTCTTTATCGTTGCCCTTGGGTGATTTGTCTATATTGCATGAGAATCATCTCGTTTATTGGCCTCTTCTTCTTGTGGAGACCTTATGTATGTGGATGTGCCTTGTCAGGCCTTGTGTCTTGTTCATAACTCTTACCTTTAGAGCATTTCGGCATCGGAGCGATGGAGTCGGTTGGTTTATGTCAGCAGAGACGAAATGACTACAGCTGTTGTTCGTTTATGACATTGATAATGACATTGCCAATAATGGAAACTTGAATTATGCAGTCACATTCTACAGGCTAGCGCTAGTAATTCGAACACTCGAGACAGAAACCCATTTGTTGAGGGTTGAAACGCAGCGAAAGGATCAAATGTATTTGGCGCACCACCAGTCCAGTAAATGTGCTAATGAAAGAAGAGCCTTACAGTGGTACGCAGGTTATGGTCCAAGCAATCATTGGTATATAATTCACGCCGACATCGGGCTTGTGGCTGGAAAGTTGCGAGAAGGAAACTTTTGGAGCGACCTCCAAGCCCCTGAGAACCACAGTCGGAGGCTCTGCACCTGACTTCTAGGGCCACTCGGGAGGGAGTGCTCAGCATTGGATGAAAGATGGCTCCTCGCAGTGGCGTATGTATCGTTGGAGGCCGTATTAGAGTGAATCGCAGCGTTCTGCTCATCTCGAGCCCCCATACAGCAGGAGAACCAAGAATTGACACCACGCAGCGATTGCAGCCAAGGACCCGAGTTGGCATTGGCGGACTCAGTGTCTTCATGTGCCGTAAAGATGGGTGGTGACTCCGTGGGCGCCAGGTAGCATGCCGCAGGATCCCCCACGCTCTCAGGACCTTGCGCATCGAGGCCTTCCATGTGCCTTGGTATGCCAGGCATTTGCGAACGAGAAGCACATGTGTAGAACGAGTCAACCCTACTTGTAGGAAGAGAAGCATTTGCCGAAGCCGGCCGCTGAGAAGATTTTGCCAAAGCCGGGCGAGGCAACGGTAGTAAACTATTCAGGCCTATCTGCGGGCGATTTCTTCGCATGCGACTGCCCGTGCCAGTATTCACAGGATCGATGCTGTCAACCTGGTCCTGTTTCACGCCTGAGAGCCCTCTGTCGATGTGTTCGCCTTGTGTGGTGGCACCGCTATCAATATCAACACCATCTTCGCAAGTAGCTGAAATGGCAGCTTGGTGAAATGGATGATCCTCCAATCGTCTAGCCAAATTCATCCCGTGACCACTCTGTCTATAAGGAAAGCGACCTTGGACCGCGGTACCATCTTCTGCCCTTACCACGGTATATGTTTGTCGCCTAGGCTGCGGAGGGGGAGACGATGAGAAGCTGAGGAGCCTTCGTAGCATCCCTCCGTAGGATCCCGTGTTCGAGCCATCAGCTACGCGGCGGCCCGCACGCCTAGGCGGGCTTGGACTGGACTGCTGCGCTCGCCCACTAGTGGTGGCGGAGCGAACAGGGAACTGGGCAGTGTAGTAAACAGCTTCCCGAGTACCGAATGAAGGAAGTCCAGGGGGTGTGGGCGCTCTCACTGGTGGTGGATAGGTGGGAAGTGCAGGGCTGACCGGCGAGTCAAGATTACCGGGCCACTTGAACGTTCTCGAGGTATCATCTGCATCGTTGAGACTGACTGCCTTCCTGAGGTGCAACGCGTCGAGGAGGTTCTGCTTTAGCGAATCGTCTGAAGGTGAAGCTACAACTGCCTTCTCTTCATCTGTGGATAGCACACGGCTGTCCAAGAGTGACTGAGGGTGCCAGCCAGGGGACTGGGTGTTTTGTTCCGGGCAATATTTTGGCTCACGGTTCGCCCGCTGGGAAGGGTCCGTTGCTTCTGGCGCAAGGGGCACAAACATGGCCATATTGGCAGCTATCCTGCTATCCAAATTTCCACGAGATTGACATCTTGAGCCAAATTTCGAGCCAAGGTCCTCAGTGCCAGAGTCTGTCCTTAAGGCATTGAAGATAGAACTCTCCTCACTCATCACAGACTCTGACAAGGTCGCTTTGCCTAGTGGTGTGGCTTCTCCCAGAGGTTCTACCTCCATTGCAGAGACTTCATCTTCGTCGGACGAGCCATGTTGAGCGACTGGGACGTTCTGACTCTGATCATTCATGGTTCCATAAAATCAGGTCGCGTTTTATGCCAGGCAGACATTAAATGGGCAATGAGGTTGATGTCGAGGACATGCCTCAAGGACGACAATCCTCAGGAAGGGTGTCCGTCCATGGCACCTTCCCTTGACCATGTAGTCCTGGAGGAAAACGCACAGCACAATGAAGAAGGCATGGCCTTGTGTCTAGTACTCCGATGAGCATTAGTAAATTGACCGAACAACAGACAGGATTCAGCTGCCTGTGGTGCTGCTGGTGGGGGGCGGATATTGGAAAACATCCAGAGAGCCATGCGATGAAGCTGAAGTAAAAGGGTGAAAAGGGGAGCGGATAGAATTGTGGCCTCGACCCCCGAGATAAATTTATTTCCTCACCTCAACCCACGTTGATCTCCACCCATCTCTTCTCTATAGATAACCATCCACATTTAAACATGGTCATGACAACACTTGATCGATAAATCGACTGCATTGAGTGGCTGTGGAACGTGCGGGAGCGATGAAATTAACGATTAATTATGATTAGATCCGAGCGCCAACCCCGGAATTGGAGTGAAACACCAACGGGGCTGCTCCACTCCCCGTTCCAATCCTACGAACCACTTGCCATCTCAACTCACTACCTTGAAAATGGATGATCATGGCCCATCAGTGGAGATGGACTAGCCTGAAGCAAGAGATAATTTGTTGTCCTCATTATCCTCCCACGTCTGGTATGTCTTCGTGGATTGATCTGATATTTCGGGCGAAGATGTGAGTCGATGTGGTCGCGTTGACTATTGGTTCGCAGTGGGAAGGGTTGCTAAAGCAGATTCACCTCGCAGTTGGCAGGGGATGAGAACAGACAATACCAAAGAACCTCTCCAGCAAATGCATTACCTTCAGCTGTCAAGAATGGATTCACACAGGCACCTCCTGACCAAGGTTGGGCTCAGCCGAGGTCGGATCGTCGACACCAGAACACGATGAAACCGGCCATCATGAGACAATTCGACCTCCTTTCCAAAAATGAAGGTTGCTAGGAGTGCAACCCAACGTCGGACCGTTCTACAAACCGTCTTATCAATGGACGCCATCGAGTCTCGGCAAGAGGCTAAGATAATAATACTAAAGCTACTACGGCGCGATCCGTTCGTTGGCTGCGGTGGAATTGATTAAATTGCTTTTTCCCCTCATTTAATGCTCCGCTCTTCGCCAGCTGGTCACGCAACCCACCGGCTGCTGGTTACTTGTTCTCTCATGGACTCCAGAGCACCCCAGGCTTCAGCAGGTATGTACCAAGGCTCTGCTGCTACTGCCGCTCCAGCGGAGCTGCCTCCATCGGGCCCTGTCTACAAGGTCTACAAGCGGCGATTCTGGGGTCTGGCCCAGCTGGTGCTGTTGAACATTGTCGTTAGTTGGGATGTATGTTCTCTCGCTGCCGCCACGAAGAATGGGATTGATTCTAATGCCCACCATCATCTAGTGGTTAACATTCTCTTCGATATCCACTACTGCGGCTGAGCATTTCCGCGTTTCTGAGAGCGCCATCAATTGGATGAGCACTGGTTACCTCTTCGCTTTTTGTGTCGCCAGCCCGTGAGTTTACACCTGAACTTCTCCACCTGTCCTGGGTCCCTGGAAGCGATTGGAACTCACGCTCATTCTCGCTCTCAGCGTTGTGATCGTCACTCTCAATAAAGGTGGCCCTAAACCTGCCATCATCACCACCTCAACCCTGCTCCTTGCCGGCAATTGGATTCGATATGCAGGGACCAAGGCGAGAGGAGGCATCTTCGGTGTCGCCATGTTCGGACAGATCCTCATCGGATTGGCACAGCCATTCTGTCTGAGTGCCCCAACGCGATACAGCGACCTCTGGTTTTCTGACCAGGGCCGGACCAGCGCAACGGCCGTAGCCACCCTTGCCAATCCGTTGGGTGCAGCATTGGGAGAGCTGATCGACTCTTTCTGGGCGACCAAAGCAAGCGAAGTTCCGAACATGGTTCTGTATATCTCGGTCATCGTAAGCCTCCTTCTTCCTCAGATCCCTCCACACATAGACCGACCAAACCAAGCCGGCCACAACATGTCCCACGCACCTACTAACAACCCAAAAGGCAACGATAGCAGCACTGCCCTCATTTTTCATTCCCGCCCGACCCCCGACACCTCCAAGTGCTTCTTCTGCGAGCACCAACGCCTCCACACCGCTCCTTCCGGCCATAACCCAACTCCTCAGAACCCTAGAGTTCTACCTAATCCTGATCCCCTTCTCCATATACGTTGGCTTCTTTAACAGCGTCTCCTCGCTCCTCAACCAGATTCTGGAGCCCTACTCATACACCGAAACTGAAGCCGGCATTGCAGGAGGCCTTCTGATCATTGTTGGGCTGATCGCCTCAGCCATCATCTCCCCCCTCACAGACCGCTACAAGCAATACCTGGCCACCATCCGCATACTTGTCCCCATCGTAGCAATCACCTATATCGCCCTGATCTTCGCCCCGCCCAGCCCCGCCGGTATCGCACCATCGTATGTCGTGTGCTCCCTCCTCGGCGCTTCCTCCTTCGCCCTCCTTCCCGTCGTGCTGGAGTACCTGGTCGAAATCACGTACCCGTTCTCCCCGGAGATAGGAAGCACGATCTGCTGGACGGGTGGGCAGTTGTTGGGCGCGATATTCATTCTGGTTCAGGATGCCTTGAAGGCGGGAGAGGACGCTTCCCCGCCGGTGAATATGCAGAATGCGTTGATATTCTCTGCTGTGGTGGCGGGTGTGGCCGCGCCGTGGCCGCTTTGTATTGGCTGTTTCGGACGCGATGTTAGGAGACGGAGATTGGATGTTGATCGAGGCGTGGAGCTGGGCCAGGAGGCCAATGAGGTGCAGGGCGATGACGAAGAGCGTAGAGCTGGAGAAGATGATAAGAAGGGACTTTTTGGGCTGAGTGTGTCGTGGAGGAAGTAATCTAGCGTGGTGGAGTCAGTATGTGTACAGGATGTGTTTGATGACTGCACATGTGATACCCGGGGTGTTGGAAAAACCATGTCCATCAAATGTTAATATCAGGACCTCTGTTGTACCTAACCTGTGATTTTGTAAATAAAGATCATATGATGCTCAAGAAGAAAAGAAATCACCGAGCAGAGTCTAGACCAAATGACATTCATCTAAAAAACAAAGGGAAAATGATAAAAAAAAGAAATAATAATAATAAAAGCACAAAGTTTCAAACAAGGCAGAGACCAGCTATCTGTACATACACAGTTGAAGGCGACCGCCCCCCTTCTTTAAACCATTTCCATATTCCATGCCATCTTTCATATAGATAGATAAAAGTAACACACATGCATGCATCATCACCGACCGTAACCCGCATCGTCGAGGAGTGGAGGCAGCGGCCGAGAGAGAGACAACACTGAATGTTCCTTTCCTTTTTATTTGATCTTCATCAGCGGCAGGCCGCAGCCATCATTATGAATCAAATCAAGGGGGAAATCGATCGTAATATGCCCTTTCTTGTCTTCCTTCGTCGCGGGTTGAGAATTCCATTCCTATCTTATCCTATTATGAACAAGTTTGGTCGTGCAATGGAGAGAAACGCAACTCGCGGAGTAGAGTAAAGGAAGAAGGGAAAAGAAAAGACGTTCTTTATCTATCGATCGATTGAGAGTGATTTGATTCGTTTATTTGAGGGACTTCCAGAGCTTGGGGGCGGCGCACTGGGTAGCGCAGTGCGTAAGGTGGAAGACTAAAGAGGAAGGAATGGTGTTAGTTTATCGATTTCGCTGTGGATGGTACAATTGTGATATCGTGGTGTAAATGGTGTGCTATGAACTTACACTCCTCAACGCAGTCCTCCTTGGGACCCTTGTAGTCGGGGTCCTCCTGCTGCTGGGTTACGCGCTCGACGCACTCATCGAAGTGGTGCTTGTAGGGGGCGCACTGAGAAGAGTTGGCGCACTCTGCGAGAAGCAATTGATTAGTGAGTGTTCGAATTGATATGATCATTTCCCATGGGATGTGTTGTTCAGCGCCAATGGCTCAGAATCGCATGACGTGAGGGTCAGTCAGCGTGTGCATCCGTCTGACCGACTACCCGTCATGTTTGTCACATTGTGTCCGTCTGGAACGGACTTTCCCATGAAAAGAGGTACTGATTAGTGGCAGTAAACTTACCCTCCTCAAGCTTGGGCTTGATATCCTCAGGCTCCTCCTCTTCCTCTTCCTCTTCCTCCTCCTCTTCTTCCTCCTCCTCAGCGGGCTCCTCCTCGGCGGATTCCTCCTCAGCGGGGGTCTCCTCAGCAGCAGAAGACTCCTCGGTGGTCTCCTCGGCGGCAGGGGCGGCCTCCTCCTCGTTGTTCACGGCGGGCTTCTCCTCAGCCTCGGTCTCCTGGCTGGTGGTGGTGGTGGTCTCCTCGGCGGGAGCCTCAGCCTGAGCCTCGGGGAAGCCGAAGGAGGACATAACGTCGGAGAAGAAGTCGGAGAGACCCATCTTGTCTTTGAAATTGGTTTCAATTGAGGGAAGAGGGCGAGAAGGGGGTGTGGGCGGTGGGTGTCGCGGTAATTGAGGATGGGGTTGGTTTTAACGAACTCGAAGCTTTGGCGTTGCTGGTTTCTGCCGGCCCTGGAAAATCGGAACACCCCGGCCGCCGGGCGATGGTCGCAATTATCGTACACGTGATTGGCCGCTCGGGTCGGCCGTGACTAATGCGGTAATATTTCGCTTTCTTACTATCAATTGAATTAGTTAATGTTCGTTGCCGTTCCGTTGTTTTTATGTTATCTACGGGGTTTACTGAATGTGTTGCACTGCATTTCTTCAAAAAGAGAATCCCTAGTAGTATACAGAAGAAAAACAAAAAGGCCGCTTGGGCTTGAGTCTACCGCCGGATTATGTGTGAAGGAGATTGGAGACTATCTAGTCATGGAAGAAAGCATGGAATAGAGCACCCGTCCTGGCTTTAACTGGCTCGACGCAGTCTCTCTTCGAGCGCATCCGCCACACTTTGCTGCTGCACCTCTTCATAATCCGGTGGTGGCTCCATGGGTTCCGATCCTGCCGCCTCTGGCCCTGTGTGATGACTCTGAGGGCTTACAGGTTGCTGTGCAGTACTGTGGACAGCTCCGGATGTGTCACCCGAAGGGCCGGTGTACGCAGGTAGCTCGTCGAGATGGATTGCAGACATATCAACATTTCGGGCACCTCGACTGCTCGCCTGCGTATTCTCGACAGCCTGTTGTAGACGCTCCTTAATCCTTTCGAAATTGTTGTGGAAATCGAACGCTCCCCCCTCTTTGAATGTCACCTTGAGCTGTACAGCAGGCAACGACGCAGGGATGCCTCCTCCAGATACCGGCTGGACCAGAGCCATCCATGCATTGGGCCCGAAGAAGGGTGCAGTGACATGAGCGTCATGGACACTAAGTAATGGTGCGGAAAATGATTGAAATTCTTTCGTTTGTTGCGCGGGAATGTAAACAACCTGAGATGGTGATGTTAACGAAAGTCTATCAGATAATAGAGTTCAGAAGCAAGAAAGTACCCTTTGATTTGTCAGATAAATTCGACCAGCATTGCTTTGCATGGAAAAGGAATCCTTGCTGGCGTTAGAGCCTAGGGGTTGCAGAGACAAAGTGGTCCGCGGAGGAGAGGCGAACAACTGATGCTCATTGGGTAGTCGAACAAAGCCATCGGAGCCTTGCAGCATCACCCAGCTGTTATATTGTGTATCATCATTAGCATGAATCCCTCAGCGTGTTATCACCATTCTAGGTTGAAATAAGTATACATCGCAGGTCTTCTGACTCAGGAATGTGCATGCTAGGGTGTCATGGGGTGATGCAAGAGAGCCAAGGGAGAAAGAAGCTAAATCATCTGATACAGCATGACAGACGCAATAAATCAGAGGTAATGAGTTGAAGAAGCGAGAAGATCAATACTATGTGTATGCAGAACAATAATAAGAGGAGCTCAACTGGGCATAGTGGGGAACATCTACATACTTGATCGACATGTTGTCAAAGCCACAATCGAAAAAGTGGTCTGTGTGGCTGAGTGCAGACTGCGCCGGGATGCAGACTAGATATGGTGGAATCCAGATATATCGTGCGAGAATGAGTTACTGGAAGGATGGATTCAGAGTGCAGGATGAAGACCGGGGAACATTGGCTGAAACAATCCACCAATGGGTAGCACCAGGGTCCAGTTTCAGGTGAGACGCTTCAGGAGTGAGTTGTGAAACGGAGATTATGAAGAGTCTCCAAAGGTTGGTAATGTTTTCCGATCGCTGATAGAGCAATCCCGGACAGAAGAATGGGCAAATGCGGTACTCAAGACCCCTTCGTTGATGGTGAAGCACCCGAAAGTGGCACTGATGGGAAGTAAGGCGAAAGCTAGTAAGCTGCAGCGGATCACTTTCGTCTGATGACAAAACGTTGAGTATAACTAATCTTTTTCTTCTCGTGTGGCAATAGAAACCGATGGGATAAACCGAACCTTCCTGAGGTTTTCACGATGCCCAGGATTCCAGAGTGGAAAAGCGAGCCAGTGAAGCCCGAAGGCGGGAGACGATGCAGTCCGCGGGGCGGCCGTCAGGCGGGGAAGCTTTTTCCAAGTCTCCAGCAGTCCAGCTCCTTACAACAATTAAAGGTGTCTCGGTTCGAGCGGCTGGCCAGTCTTAAGGTCTCCTCCACCACATGCCGGACATACAGTAGCCATCATCTTGGGCCCGAAATCTATCTTAGAGAGAAGTTTGGGAACGCATAGGGATCCGAATTTCCGAATTGCGATCATTACTAGGCCAGATTGGACTTCCTTCTTCCCGCCCGGCCTTATCTTATGCTTACCGTGGATGGACAACTAGTTAGTGACTACGTACTGCGTTCACTACTCCCAAACTTCCTGTGCCCCCTCGTCCGGAAACCCAATCATTCCTGCATGGGATATAGTGCCTCGACTGCGATTGGATGGACTGCAATTTGGATGTCAGTCTAGAAATTAGTACCCAACAGGATGAATAAGCTAATGAAAGTTTTATTTCTGTGGATGGAAGCCTGCATAATCTACCCTTTGTCAACGTTGGCCACGAATCTCGATTGTCGATAACTTGTAGTGCTACTTACTCCACGATCATGCAGCATCCAGGGATATGGACATGTAATTTGTGAATAGGAAGCAGTATTACTAGGGAGCTCGTTTGCTAGGTAGATAACACGGACCTCTCGTGTCTCCAGAGGCGGAGGATCGTTCGGCGGTTGGACCACGGCCAGATATAGTAAGTAACTTGGATATGGAGCTAGCTAAAGCTTCCCAGATACTGTATTCTATACACCAAGAAAATCTGATAGTTCTGCACCTATGTTCTGTGTCTTTCTTCCTAGAGATAGGCTCACGCTTCCGTGGAATCAATGAAGCTACTTATTCCTAAGCCACTACTATTCGCGAGTAATGCTATCGGGTAACCCACCCAGAATGATTCGGCATTCTGTGAAATCCCATATTAAGTTCATTTCTTTGGAGAGCTGGATTGACTCCTTGCATCAGACGGCTAACAGTTAAAGATGAGCATGGGTGGGCACTTATGTAGGAGGCTAATCTTGACCTGAGAGATGTCCGCGAGCAGATGGTGATAAGAACTACAACCACCCATGCCTACTACCAGGATCATTTTGGTGCAGCAAGAATCATTAAATGCACTCCTCTTCTGGCATCTGCCAGCGTGGCTGTCATGCAAGTTCACAAAGCGATGGCGGCTGCTTGGTTTAGTCGAAGCTTGTCAGCTGACAAGGCAGAGTGGCTGCATGTGGCCCAGGGGAATCTTCTTCGTGTGTCGCTGGAACGTTCTAACACCATTTGTCTGTAAAGGTTTCTCAGGTTGCTTGCCTCCTGACTGTTCGGGTGGACTAGATTGCCGTTGAGGCAGCAAAAGGCTTCCTCAGGCATGGCCGAACCAGCCTCGGGAGCCTCGAAGGCGCGGTTAACGTTGAGAGCTGTTATTGGGTAAGTATTTACACGTGGAGAAATCCGTCCGATCAAAGTCACGGCCGACCCACCCCGTCTTCCATCCAGGTTACGTTTCCCCCTTCTGCGCTTCTTTCTTTGCCTCTTCGCTCGTTGTCACCGCTTTCTGCGACTTCAATTCCCTCTTGGACCATTTTGCGCTATTCTGTCGCTCCTTGAGGATCCGCCAAAACCGACGATCACCGTTTCCCCCGGGAGACGATCGAACGCGAATAAAAAAAGAACAGTGTAGCCTGATGAGCACGGCCCTATCGGGAACACCCCCAAGCTTACATTACCCTCACTAGACCTCTGGTGGTCGTCATTTCTTTCATATCTGCTCTTTAGTTTACTAGATCGCGGCTGCTTGGGTTCTCTTGTCAATATACCGAGATACTGTCTCGTGCATCGCCCCTGGACCACACGGACCCCCCCCGTCTTGCATCGTGAAACGCCCTCCGCATCTCTCGCAGGCTTCCACAAACCAGCACTTTTCGGCTCGGAAAAGCTTGTCATACTTTGAAATATACGCATAATCAGCCAAAATGTCAACATCGATACACCTGTCGAGGTTCCGGAAATGGCTTCTTGCTTCTCCGCCAATCGAGTTTGCCATTGGGCAACTCCGGGACCTCTTGGTTGGAGCAATCCGACAGGGTCCAGTTCCACAACATATTGCTTTCGTCATGGATGGGAACCGGAGATTTGCCCGAACGCACGGGATCGAAACTGTAGAAGGACACAACATGGGGTTTGAGGCTTTGGCAAGGGTGAGTCCGATGGAGTTCGGTTCATAGATAACTTCCGCCTCCCGCGAATATTGGTTGCTGACTATACCTGGTGGTTTAGATTCTCGAAGTCTGTTATAAGAGTGGCGTTAAAGTGGTTACAATCTACGCCTTCAGCATTGAAAACTTCAAGCGCTCCAAATTCGAGGTGGATGCTTTGATGGAGATGGCTAGGGTGAAGTTGTCGCAGATGGCTCAGCACGGTGAGATCTTGGATCGCTACGGGGCCAAGGTGCGGATATTGGGTCGGTTAGATCTGCTCAGGCCGGATGTTCTCGCTGCAGTGAACCGGGCCGTGGAAATGACAAGTAACAACGGTGACTGCGTATTGAACATCTGTTTCCCGTATACATCGCGCGATGAGATCACCACAGCTGTTCGAGATACTGTGGCCGAGTACAGCCAGCCTCTTCCGTCGACTCGTCCGTCATCCATCTCCTCGAGGACACCCTTCTCCGAATCCCACATTACACAAAACATTCGAGCACAGGCGCAGGTTTCAAAAGGGGAAGAGGTACCGAGTGACTCGGAAGCTGCATCAGAGTCATCCGGAGATGGCGAAACGACGAAGCACAAGACCCCGAACGGAGTCTATGAAAACGGATCCTCGTTTTCTTCCTCGTCGACTCTCCACCTTGCCGGGCAACAAGATGCTTCCAATGGGAAAGTACCAGCATCAGAGCCCGCCGTCGGGAAGGAGAGCCTTGTCTTTATGTCCCCCGAGACGATCACGCCTCAGACTTTGTCAGACCATCTATTCACCCATGACAATCCTCCTCTAGATCTGCTGGTCCGGACATCTGGAGTTGAGCGCCTGAGTGACTTCATGCTTTGGCAATGCAACGAGGATACGGAGATCGTGTTCCTCGACGTCCTGTGGCCGGATTTCGACCTTTGGCAGTTCCTGCCCGTAATGCTAAGATGGCAGCGTCGAATCTCCAAGTCAAAGAAGAACCCGGACGCGGAGGGGAACTTTGACGGCGATACGTCTGACTCTGTGGAGGAAAATAATGGCAAGGTTAAAGATCTGTAGATTGTTGTGTTCTCATTTCATTTCTCTGTTGTATAAATGGACTGGGTTACCGGCCTGGCATCGATCATTGATCATTGGGAGTTTTGGAGTCACCCCTGGGAGCATTGATAAATATTCCCCCATTCTGTCATCTAGAGTTCATAGCATTGAGCTGAAAGCCGAAAAAAGTGGGTTCCATGAGCACACAGATACAAGCATTGCACATATTTATACTTATACGGAGTATATACGGGACAGCATCTCCACCTCGGGGAATCACGGATCATGTAAAATAATCAGATAAAATAGAGCGTCCGCTATCGCAGCCTCCGATACCGCATCCGACCAAGTGGGCAGCCCCACGTGACTCACACCTGGCGGGGGAATTGAAGCAACCACCGCAACACTGACTCAACTTAATTCCTCTCCTGATATTGTTTTCTTCCTTCTTTCCCAAGTAATACCCTAAATTATCCCCAATTGTCATCATGCCTGTCGCCGGTTCCAAGGTTCTCCTGTTGGGCTCGGGCTTCGGTATGTCTCCAATCCCTCCCCCCATTCCTGATCCGCCGATTCGGACCCCGCATTGAGAGTCATTGATGGACTTCATCCCACTGATAATGCCTCTATAGTCACGAAGCCCACCGTTGAGGTTCTCAGCAAGGCTGACGTTAACGTCACTGTTGGTATGTACAATACGAAACTCAATTGAATCCCTCCATACCCCATACTATTCACTAGCACCCAACATAGCTGACCATCGTCTACTATACCCCAATCAGCCTGCAGAACCCTCGAGAGTGCTCAGAAGCTCTGTGATGGCTTCAAGAACACCAAGGCCATCTCCCTCGATGTCACCGATGATGCTGCTCTTGACAAGGCTCTGGAGCAGGTCGATCTCGCCATCTCCCTGATCCCCTACACCTTCCACGCCAATGTCATCAAGTCCGCCATCCGCACCAAGAAGCACGTCGTCACCACCTCCTACGTCTCCCCCGCCATGATGGAGCTGGATGAGGAGTGCAAGAAGGCCGGCATCACCGTCATGAACGAGATCGGTCTGGACCCTGTATGTCTACCTCTCCAGATCATCCCCGAAAATCCTACTAGACACAGAACTAACCCAACTTTCCAAAACAGGGTATTGACCACCTCTACGCTGTCAAGACCATCTCCGAGGTACGTCCAGGATTCACTCCACCTTACTGCCACCACTTAACCCATCACTAACCCACCCATTAGGTCCACGCCGAAGGCGGCAAGATCACCTCTTTCCTCAGCTACTGCGGTGGCCTCCGTAAGTTATCCAAACTTGCTCAGCAGCATACAATCATCCTAACCACCTCTTACCAGCCGCCCCCGAATGCTCCAACAATCCCCTGGGCTACAAGTTCAGCTGGTCCAGCCGTGGTGTCCTCCTGGCTCTCCGTAACGCCGCCAAGTTCTACAAGGACGGCCAAGAGTTCAGCGTCGCCGGCCCCGACCTGATGGCCACCGCTAAGCCCTACTTCATCTACCCCGGCTTCGCCTTCGTCGCCTACCCCAACCGCGACTCCTGCCCCTACCGGGAACGCTACAGCATCCCCGAAGCCCAGACCGTCGTCCGTGGCACCCTCCGCTACCAGGGTTTCCCCGAGATGATCAAGGTCCTGGTCGACATCGGCTTCCTGTCCGATGAGGGCAGCGAGTTCCTCAACAGCCCCATCGCCTGGAAGGAGGCCACGAAGCAGATCCTCGGCGCCACCTCCTCCGCCGAGAAGGACCTCGTCTGGGCCATTTCCTCCAAGACTGCCTTCGCTAACAACGATGACCGCGATCGCATCATCTCCGGTCTCCGCTGGATCGGCCTCTTCAGTGACGAGCAGATCACTCCCCGTGGTAACCCGCTCGACACCCTGTGCGCTACCCTCGAGAAGAAGATGCAGTATGAGGAGGGCGAGCGTGATCTGGTCATGTTGCAGCACAAGTTCGAGATCGAGCACAAGGATGGTCAGAAGGAGACCCGTACTAGCACTCTCTGCGAGTATGGTGTGCCCGGTGGGTACTCTGCTATGGCTAAGACTGTTGGTGTGCCTTGTGGTGTTGCTGTTAAGTTGGTGTTGGATGGTACTATTAACCAGAAGGTATGATTATTCCCTGCCCTATTGTATTGTATTACTTGGTTTCTTGGTGTTGGGTATCTTGCTAACGGCTATTGCGAATTTCTAGGGTGTTATTGCTCCCATGACCATGGACATCTGCGCTCCTCTGATCAAGACCCTCAAGGAGGACTACGGCATTGAGATGATCGAGAAGACTCTGTAAAAACAGGGGGTTCCTGTGGTCTTTTCTTTCTCGTTCTATGATGATATATTAACGACTTGGGAGATGGGGTGTTAGAGAAAACAAAATAGGGTAGATCAAAATTCAGATCGGTTTTGAAGCAAAACTTATTGTAAAGAAGATATATCTCCAATTAGTATATGATGTAACAGTTACCAAAATTGTAGATAGTCAAGAGTTTAGTAATGTCTTCTTCCTATCGTGAGTCTTATTTCGTCTACTAATATGTTCATGGTCTGTTGTCTATCGTGCATTCGTTGGACGCATACCCCCCAATTGCTTGGAGGGGAGGAGTTTTATATCAGGTCAGGTGAGGTAAGGATGAGTCGGCGCAAGATGCCTGTTCCCAGAAACACAGTTTGTAAAGATCCAAAAAGCAGTTCGCTACCCCCGTCTTCTACAGGACGCGTGGATGCAAACAGGATCCTTGGTCGCCCTCATACCGCCCCAAAGTGCTGATTTAGATCATAATACGGTCATGGTTTCGCGGATGCGCTCAGAGAATAGTGCCAAACCTATACCGAGAAGAAGAAAAACAACCATCAGCAACTGTCTCCAAGCAAAAGAAGATCTGGGCAAGCCATTGTGAGGAAGCAATTGGCTAACAGGCAAAGCAAGGATTTGGAACATACCCGAAAGTCTGCTTGATGCTGCGGACGTAGTACACATCCCAGTTCTGTTTGGTGACATCCTCCTGGCCAACAGGGACTCCGGTCCAGGTCACGCGCATCTGAGTGACGCCGTCGACATCGTTCTGGTCGAACTTGATCTCGAGCGTGCTGAAGTGACCCGCGGGCCACTGGGCGAGACGCCACTTCTGCACAATCAAGGTAGGAGCCTCGAGCTTGACGTACTCGCCGGTGACATTGCCGTCGAAGATGGCGAACTTTCCGCCCACTTGAGCGCCGTCAAACTGGCGAGGGGCGCCGCGAGTGAAAGCAGCAATGCGCTGCGGGTCAGTGAAGGTGTTGTACAGCTCCTCAGCCGTGGTGCGGAACTCGTCCGAAGCGGTCACGGTAGTAGTGTTGACCGAGACCTTCTCGGAGGTAGTAGTGGTGGTGGTCGTAGGAGCAGAGGATTCCTTCTTGGTCGTCTGAGGGTGGTACTTGGGAGCAGCGAACCCGCTGGAAGGGTTGACACCAGGAGCGTGTTGAAGGTCCTTGCCGTGTTCAGCAATGAGGGCGGGACCCAGCTTGGCCAAAGCCTGTCTGAGCTCAGGAACGAGCTTGGAGCGAACCAGATCCTTCACGGCCTGCTTGGAAGGAGAATCCGAGTAGTTCTCAATCTCAAACTAAAAAAAAGCCATTGAGTCAATTGGCTGGACAGCTATGGAGATACGAGGGGGCTATAGGGAACATACGACGTACTCATCTTCCTCGGTGTCATGGGCAACCTCGGGGATGGTGATCTTTCCACTAACGGACTCGTCGTCCTTAGTCTTACCTGTCAAAGGTCTTAGTGGTGTGCCCTGAACAGAGAGAAACACTATCATTGCTTTAATTACGAACCTTCATACTCGAGCTGTACTTTGACATCGAACAAGGTGATGACCTTGCCCTTTCTCTGACTGACGTCTACATCGCCATCCATGCTCAGCAGGTTGGAGATCTTG
This sequence comes from Aspergillus brasiliensis CBS 101740, assembly GCF_001889945.1. Lineage (NCBI taxonomy): Eukaryota > Fungi > Ascomycota > Eurotiomycetes > Eurotiales > Aspergillaceae > Aspergillus > Aspergillus brasiliensis. Next base: position 607,612 of record NW_027137448.1, on the reverse strand, counting down.
GCAGAGACTCCATTGTCTTCCACGGAGAGGACGGAGAGGTTCTCCTTAAGGTAGTCCTTGGCCCAGCCGGAGGCATCCTTGTTCACCCAGTGCCAGTTGTTGGGGTTGTGAAGAACCATGATGGTGGTAGTTTATTTTATTATCAATTGGTCTAAGGGGATCTCGATGGAAAGAAAAGCTGCTCTATTGCGGGGCTGAACTTCGCTAGTGGGTCAATGTGCTTAGCGAGTCCGAGTCTTTCTTCTTCTTCCTTCTTTCGCCAAAAAAGCTGTTCGTTCTGTATCATCGCACACACAATATTAGCAATTATTCGTAGCCATGAAAAGGTTGTGCGATAATGTTTCAAGTAGGCAGTGGAAGCATCGTTTCAGGATCCGGATAGCGTTTCCCGGACCGCAAGCTACTCAGCATGGAAGATGAATTCGTAAAGACATCCCCGTCTGACTGGTGCCAGCTATGAGTTCTCATCATTCGATGGGATAGCCCTCTCCAAGACAGAGTCCCTTCCTTGTGGGAGGGGAACCCGGCCAGGATTGGGAGGTGGAAAAGTGTGCAGAATTGGGTGGGATAAAAATTCAGTGTCAACTTACAGTCACAAAAAAACGTCTCACTTTAAAGACGCTGGAGCAAAGACAGATCAATCAAGTCCCAAGTGGCAATGGGAGAGTAGGAGCAAAGAGGGATGTACCGTGGAAGCGGAGGGAAATGGGGGGCAGCCCGTATTAAATAAGACTACGAGTTGGTTTGGTTGAAGGAGAAAGGCAAAAGGGGAAAAAGTTCGAGGATCCGGAAGGAAACCTCTAGAAGCCGCACTCGGGTCACGTGGGGACCCGTCCAGTCACCGGCGCGGAGGAACAATCTTACAGTCACCGGGATGTATCTCCATTCATTCAATCAATAATCAAGTGGATGCGCAGCTGCAAACGAATGTGGGTATCTTCTAGCGACACAGTAATAGACCATCAATCAGGAAACAACAAGCAACATAATCACAGAAGAATGACGGGTGTAAACTCTTGATAGACCCTCATCAGTCATCACTCGTTAACAATCAACAACAACAACTTGGTTCCATTCACTATGCCTGTTCCAATTGTTCCAGATCCTCCCATCCATCTTCCACCATCAGCTGCTCTTTCACCCGTTCGCGTAGACGCTGAATCCCACTTCCCAGGGCTTCCGCCCACTGCCCCTCCACGGTAGCTACTTTGTCTTTTAGATCGCTCGTCAATGTGCGCTCTTCATCCGTACGGGTCTCCTGCATTTCCTGCTGCACCTTGCCCTCGGCCTCGCCCAGGCGGATTCGCTCTGCCTCCATAAGGTTGCAACTGGCCCTCATAACAGCGGACTTGACCTCGTGTAGCAAGCAAAAAAGGTTGATCTGCGACTCAATGTATTGATAACTGGATTTTTCGGCGTGAGAGACCAGGGTATACAGGTACTGGAGTGGATGTGCCCGGTAACTCGGATTCTCGTCGTATTCGTTGGCAGGAATCTGGACCGTAAAGCCACGGAGTTTCTCAGGAATCTGCTGCACCAACTCTGACAGAGACGGCGCAATATCCCAGAAAGCCGACAGTTGTATCTCCACCCCTCGCGCTACATTCCCCTCGACCACGTCCAGAAAGGATTCGAGACGTGCTAGAGCATTAGCCTCGTACTCCACCCGGCGATCCAAGGCGTCTTTGACAAAGAACTCATTGGTCTCGCGTACTTTATCCTCGTTGGATGCTTGCTTATAGGGTAGCAGGACCACGGCTCTATACTTCTCGTCGCGATCACTGATCAGATCGAATACCTCGCGGTGTAGTTGCTCGCGCGCTTCAAATAGCCATTTGAGTTGTGTGAGCTTCTCCAGGAGCTCTGGCTTCTCGTCTCCTTCCTCCTGTGTTTGGTCTGGGGTCTCGGATCGTGCGTCATCAAATAGCCTGCCACGGAGCTCGTCAATGCAAGCTGTAGCCCTGTCAATCCTGTCGGCAAGGATCGCGCGCATTGGTTTGAATACTGATTCTTGGTATGTGTCCAACCCGCCTTTGATCAGATCTCTTTCAAGTCGGTTTTCCTCCACAATCAATGCGGCTTCTGCTTCCGCTGCCTCTGCAAACGTGATACTACCTTGTTGGATTTGACTCTGGATGTTGGCTTTGAATTGCCGTCGTCCCTCTTGGACTCGGGCTTGGTGGTCTTGGAACAGCCCATCCAATTCCGTTTGGTGCCGCTGCCTGGCTGTCTTGATCTCCGACACGTCTGTGATTGAGCGCACTAACGTTCGATAAGTAACGAGGTCTGGGTGGCTGTTGTTGACCGCAGGATAGTGTCGAGGATACGGCGGTGGCAAGGTGATCAGTCTCGAGACATCCATGCTCTGCACTTCTTCAAACCGCCTACTGGACCCAAGGCGGGTATTGTTGGGATAGTCTGCCAGAACAGGCTCCTCGTGCCACCCAACCTTTTCGGGAGGGTATTCATCAGGACCATATGCAGCGTACTGATTTCCCCCATTTGAGGTGCCGGCATTCCCTGTGTCGGACGAGCCTTGACTTTCCTCCCACAGCAGAGCCCCACGTGATAATCCCATATACTTAGTCTCCCTCTTTGACCTCTGCACTCTTCGCTCGCCCCCTTCGCTGCTAGAACCAGTCTTGGACTCCCACCATCGACTAGGCGCCCGTCCCCTTGAACTCATCTCGTCATTACTCAACCCCAGACTTGCGATTGGCGAGAGGCAGGGTTGATAGTTATTCCACCAGGCCGATTCTGGACGTACCTGGGGTATGTCCAGCTTAGGTGCCGTAGGATTGGACACCCTTCTCGAAGATGGGCCCGGCACTATTTGGCTAGTCTGTGGCAACGGCGCTGGTTTGGGAGGAGATACAAACAATTTACGGCGCACACTTTCAACATCAAACGGTTCCAGATCCCATACTTTAGCATACCGCTCACGCCGAATCTGGGACTCCGAGATGATGAACTCGGTGAACAATTTCAATGCTTCCTTCTCGTCCATTGTGCCCGCCTCCTTTTCAATGAATTCACGATGTCTCTGTATGGCGTTCCGGACAAATTCGTCATCGCGGTGAACGACAGAGTCGAGAGAAGGGTTTTGTTGGGTCGACACGCGACGAGGAGCTAACGGGGAGACTGTAGTCACAGGCTCGTTTGGAAGGTGTAATATATGTGAGACTGGTCGCTCTTCCTTGGATCCCGGCCGAGGTGTAGTTTCTGACCCAGAATGCAGAGGAGGCGTTGGCAGGGCTTTGGGGGGTAATGCTGGCGATGTGCGTTTGGGATATGCAGATGATCTTTCTGTGCCCGGTGAAAAGGGCGGCGTCTGCGCAAACCGCGAATTCGAAGCCGGTGCTTGAGGGCTCGGCTCTGGCTTGGGGGTTGAACAGGACCGGTTCGAAAATAGACCTCCAGAAGATGCTCTAGATCGTGATGTAAACTGTGGTCCATCAGAAGAAATGCTACGAGTGCTGAGAGGTGCGGCTTTGACCGAAGCCTGGTTCCGGCCATTATCCGTGTCGACGCCCGCTTCTCCCAAAACTAGGTTGGAGGGTTTCAATTGTTCGAGAGCTTCAGCCCAGGGGTTGCTGCTCATGGAAACAGCACTGAGGCTATCAAGCACCTGGCTTTGTCTGTTTCGACGTTCAATCCTCCTTTCTCGAATACCTTTAGCGTTTGGGTCTTTAATAGCTGGGCTCCGAAAGAGACCACCGCTATTGGGATTTTGGCCTGCGCGAGACGACTCAAGAGATTCCGGCCCACTCGTATTAGATGTAGTTGCCGTATTAATGGTTAGTGGTTGTCTGTCTGCTCTTGGTTTGACATCGATTGATTCTTCGACCCATCCAGCCGGTGTTGGCGGGATGCTGTCTAAGCTTGTGCCTAGAGCTGGAGGTGGCCGTGCCCTGCCCGTTCTAGCTGCCCCTTGCGAGTTCCGGGATGATGATGCGTCAGAGAGGCCATTCACACTCTGCGACCTTGTGGCCGGTGGCGGTCCTGGTGGGGGTGGAGGAAGAGGCATTCCCGGCTCCCAACTAGTCCCTGGAGGGGACCGGGCTCCAGATTGACTATGAGCCCTTGATGAACTCGCACTGTTGACAGCTGGTCCAGCAGATACGGCCCTTCTTGCAGCTGGGGGCCGGTCCGTATCAAAGAGTTGAGAGGGCTCGAGCATGTTGTTATCATTACTCAATTGTGTCGAGTGAATAGTTTCGGGTGAGACCACGATGTGCGGCCCTGGCCCTGCCATAACTGCTGCTGGTTCTCTATACGTCTCTACCCTATTCTGGGATGAAGATCTAGATGATAGGCCAGGTGGCAGCGGCGGTGGCGGTGGTAGTGAGACCCGTCGATTATGGCTCGACTCACTTCCCACGAACATCGACAGAGGGCGAGTCCGGGGAAGGCGGCGTTGTCGATATTCTGAAGGAGCATCCACACCGGTACGCACCGCCCCGTTATAGGAAGAGCTAATGCTAGGCGAGGTAGAACCCATTGACGAAGCATTCTGACTGACATTCTCTCTCTGATGTTGCTGGCTTGGCGGAGAGTACGGCGGTGGAGGCGGCGACAAAGATACATCTACAAAGCTCACATTAGGTTCGATTTCTGGACCCTGAGGATATGCAGCAAGCTAGAAATTTCAAAGCTACAAGTGGTGAAAGGGTACAGGAGTATCAAGGGGTTAGAGAAAGAGAAACAGAAGAAAGAAGAGGACAGACCTGAGTGAGGTCCAGTTGACCGTGGCTGAGAGACGATCCGCAGCATATTATTCGGTGGTGTATATGTAGTTTGGCCCGCATTCATGGAGCCACTGCCCACTGGGCCCCAATCTTGAGGATTGTAAGGCACATTGTATTGTCTAGAAGCCATTGGTGACGATCCGATTGCCGCCCCTCCAGGCGAGCCTACGGCGGGAGACTGGCCTTGAGTGAAAGGACTCGACAACGACGTCGACGAAAGAGGGGTGGAAGTGTAGCCTGATCCCAGTGCGAGCCCAAGCCCTTGGAATTGATGACCACCCAGCGATGTTGTCAGCGGAGGGGGCTGTACAGCATGCTCTCGGCGACTAGGAGACGGCTGATTGCTGGAGGTAAGAGGTGTCGGCCAGCCGCTGAAGGAATAAGGACCAGATGGCGGCTCGTCGCCAGCATTGCCCGACGATCGCCAGCTATAAAGAGGCCGTGATCAGTACCTTGCAGCGTCGCGAGACAGACACGAGAACAAGTCGAGGACCACAGCGTGTGAGAAAAGCTGGGCGCACCTATTCATACTAACGGAAGGATGCAGGGCCAACCGAACACAGAGCCATGGCCGAGGGCTGAGGGCTGAAAGGACAGGAGGGAGATTAGATTGTGCCAACACGGCGTGCGATTGAGAAGGAGCCAGAGGGCTGAAGCGCAGACCGATTTCTATTCTTTGCAACAGCCTCTGATCCAACCAGATGTGGAGGAGACTTGCAGGCCCAGACGGGCCAGTCGGTACGTATCAACCGTTCGACGAGCATCGTGGGTTTCGATCGACTGACCGGGGAGGCCAGCGAGATGCGTGCTAGAGTCCCTCTAAGGTTTTAAAAATAGCACAGAAGCCAACAAGCAGCGGGCGGGGATGAGGGAAGGGAAGTGCAGGTCTTGACTCTTCAGAGGACTAGTGCATCCCGCGAGATGCAGCCCGGCCGGTTTGATCACAGGCGGCGTGGATGCTGGCGCTTAACTTGCCCGTCCGCGCCCTCTCACAGGCCCGTCGCCCTCCGTCTTCCCTCTCGCCCAGACCCTGTTCCAACAAACCAGCATCGCTGTCACATCGGCCTATGACGAAGATGGTCAAGACTCAACAGGCCTGGCAGTAGTCCAGACATCTCACAGGGTCCGCGAGAGGGCGAAAGGTTTGTCCGTGGGCGAATCGGGCTCGCCATGACAGGGGCACGGGACGGCGTCGCCTCAGGCCATGAGCGCCTACGCAAGATAACGGGACATTACAGGGTTATCCATGGAGAAAGATGCAAGTACAACCAGGGATTCATTCTTATTATAGTAGCTAGAAATTTGAACTACTGCAAGCTAAAGCTCCTGGCTGAAAGAACATGCCAGCATGTTGTACGACTCCTGTCCCGCATGGGCAAGATCATTGCTCCTAAACGGTTGGAGCGTGTTGATCAAAGATTAAGCCCTATAATATTACTGAAGTCATGTCAGCAAAGACTCCACACATTATGTGCAACGAAAACAATCATAATGAGAAAGGTGCGTGTCAGATCCAATGCCCTGTCACAGGCGGTGGTCATCAAGGTTAAATATTTTATGTTGACCGTCGTGATTAAATAGTAGTAAATCATCATTTGAACGAGGGGAGTGGGAGTCGCGAGAAAGTGGATGTATACTCACGTTTGACTTAAAAGGTTGCAAGCTCTGCGCTGGCAATGAAACTACTGATAACTACCACGCTGGTCAGTTACCATAGACGCGCGAGGTTCAAGATGATGTGATGACAACAAGTTGACGGATCAGTCATGACGATTGTCGTCCCGGTCGGCAAAGCCAACTTGGACATATGCTTGTCTTTATTTTGTGTCGTTTCATCATTGTGCGATGTAGGCCAGTTGGAGGATAGAGGTGGCAACATACAGATAACTGGATGTCGGAAACAGTTTACTAGAGCAGTCTGCTGTCCCAAAACAAGTTCCTATCCTGCAAATGAGTCAGCTTTGATCTCAGCCAACTAATGCAACGTTCTATTTGAACAGATGTATTTCAGAAATGCATGAATGGTATAAAAAAGATGTTGTCTGCATCGATAACTCGAATAAGACTCGTCATCTAGGGAATCATCCTCGTGTGATGGGGAATTGTAGAAGCGGGGCTTGAATTTACCTTTTATTAGAAGGCGTCCCGGTAGAAGAGCATAGCAAAGCATCTGCTGCCTTGATTACCAGTTAGCTTCAAGCCAAAGGCGGTAATGTGTGAATCTCAGTGATCGAGAGTGTATCTCAGTGGGCGAGGTTTTCTAGGCCTGCCGCAAAATAGGCATATCCATCAAGACCGGACGTTATGTCTGACGCCGTCGGAGCCCAGTGCCGTTTCATCTTCGAAGGGATGGAGACGAAGGAGACAGTCAGTGAGATGGTAGCTTACCCTTCGCCAATCAAATGTGGACATAGGAGTCTGCGAGATCTGTACACAATCTTGTAACCGTCAGCATATGCGAGCAAAATTGATGACAGTGAAAACAATGGGCAGTTTGTATGACTGATCAGAAATAGCCAATTTATATCGTCGATGACCCGAAGGTCTCAGTCGGTAATTTCCAGCGTATATATTGAAAAAGAAGCATCATGCAAGTCATGGGGGAAACGAAGAGGAAAGCAAGGGGAAAGCTTACCATTTTATCTAGACAGACTGGCAAATCGTTCGAGGAGCTAGATGAGAGTATTAGTGTTCTATTGACCGTTAGCATCCTGCTTTGATCACTGCCTGAAAGACTGAACAAGTATGTCTTGAGCAAAAGCATCAGACTGACGTGCAAAACAATTGAGTTTTCATGCCCTGAAGGGGTCAAAGACTCTAGTTTGAAATGGTTGTAGGTATCATCATAAAGATGGGATTGGGGATGAGGATGGGAAGCGCTGGCAACTGTGGCACTTACCAAATGATTCCTGTGCATCGAAGCCAGATGTGTCAGTTCAACAACAGAGGTGAGCAAAGCCACGGTACTGTGGTAATCTCTACAAAGATGTGATGCATGCTTCCACGGGCATTATAGGAAGGCATCACACAGTGTGGGATGTTGTTGTGTGGGAAGAAAGCTGGAAACCCGCGTCGAAGTTTTTCAAGCATTCCGGTCGGAGCTAATTTTACCGAGAAGCTAGCCCCAATCTGGTCCGGTTATAAGTGGATTAGGTAAGCATTAACCGACACGCGTTCTGCCGCATCTGCCGGTCCTCAAAAGGCGGAAGCCAAGGCGGCGAGGCTTCCCGTCATACCTTCCGGTTTTGGATTCGGGTTCCCGATGGATGAAACATGTATATTATGATGGAGGTCACATGGGATCAAACTACTCATGGCCAGAACAATAGCTCTGGTCTATCGGGCTGGCCCAAATCTTCGAGACATGTTACTAACCCATCCCTTGTTGATCAACGGAGGATCTGGTACTACTCCGGCTGTTCAGGAGGGATCCGGAATCGAGTGATTAAACAGAGCGGGCGAGACTCGAATAGTTCGGCATAGTTTGACGCGGATTATCAAAATTCGCATGTCTGGTGACCATCCGAAACCCACCCACCGTGATTAGGTGCAACGGGCTGAGAGATAGGTAACTATCCTTTCTAGCTGCGCTTATGCGACATTTTTCTATAAGCCCCTTAATACGAGCCGACGGGGAACCAATAGTCCGGGTCGAACCAGCGTGGGAGGGGGTGTTGTTTGTCGCTGGGATTATTGCTTGCTCATCTGAATGGAACAATGAAAGAGTGAGGGGGTGCTTCTAGATACCTGGTATATGATGAAGCACAGGAGCTTAACAACACAACTGTCGTTATCACCTAAGTAACTAGCAGCTATTTTATCTAGTATCCTGACTACTCCGTACTGGCAGAAAGATACTCCAGAGGCCAGCGCGGGGAAATTCGGGGCTAAACCGGGCGAAGGCAAGAGAAAGAGCCGGGAACCCGCCCAAACCGGGTTAGAGTGGGGGAATGACGAAAACCATCTTTGCCCGCCAGTTTATTGCGTCAAGGCCCCAAAGGAAAAAAGGGTTCTGGATGCCCTCTCCACTTTATTTCTCTCTCTTTTGTAAAAGTCCGGTTTGTGCTGGCTTCTGACGTTAGGTTCCTAACCCGGTAAAAGATTGGTCCTGGCTGGCCGGGACGCTTTCACTTAAAGGATGCCCCTGTTCTCCTGGGATGGAGGATAGATCACTTTCTTCCTGCAGCTTGTAACTACTCATTGCCAACTGTCCCTCCTCCACTTGTCCAAAGTACTTATTCACTACATATCAACTGCTTCTCCCAGCTCATTCCCCCTCCGTACCCTGGTTATCTCCGCATCTTCCTGCTTTCCCCGTTGACCCGAGGTTGAAAAGCCAAAGTTCATAAAAGGACAGCCAGCGCCAGACTCGATTTGTCTCCGCTTTCCCATTGTTACTACTATCTCACAAACCTTCTCTTCACTCTGAATCAGACCACACCTGCACAACATGTCTGGAAACGGCAATGGCGGTGCTCCTCCTGTAGGACAAGAGAACATCAACACTGATATTGTCACCCTCACCCGCTTCCTCACGGAGGAGCAGGCCAAGGTTCCAGAGGCCACCGGTGACTTCACGTGAGTCTTCCTTCTTTCCTTCCCCTCTCACTTCTGGCTGTGTCTCTGACTAACCGGGTTGCCCCCATCTTTCTAGACTACTCTGCCACGCTCTTCAATTCGCATTCAAGTCTATTGCCTACTACATTCGTCGCGCTTCCTTGATTAACCTGACTGGTTTGGCTGGTTCCTCCAACACGACTGGCGACGATCAGAAGAAGCTTGACGTCATCGGTAACGATGTGTTCATCTCCGCCATGAAGGGCTCCGGCAAGTGCCGTATCCTTGTTTCCGAGGAGGAGGAGGAGGCCATTGTCTTCGACGAGCACCCCTACGCCCGCTATGCCGTTGTCTGCGACCCTATTGACGGTTCCTCCAACCTTGACGCTGGCGTTTCGGTTGGTACCATCTTCGGAATCTTCAAGCTTCCCGATGAGATCCTCGGTCCCAACAAGAAGGTCACTGCTCAGGACATTCTCCGCCCCGGTACCGAGATGGTTGCCTCCGGCTTTACCATGTACGGTGCCTCTGCACAGCTGGTGATCACCATGCGCAACGGCGGTGTCAATGGCTTCACCATGGAGAACTCTCTGGGTGAGTTCATCCTGACACACCCCAACATGCAGCTTCCCGCCAAGCGGGCTATCTACTCGGTCAACGAGGGTAACAGCATGTACTGGGATGACTGGGTGAACAAGTACCTCCACTCGCTGAAATACCCCGGTGAGGGCCAGAAGCCCTACAGCGCCCGTTATATTGGTAGCATGGTGGCCGATGCCTACCGGACTCTCCTCTACGGCGGTATATTTGCCTACCCGGCTGATTCCAAGAGCCGCAAGGGCAAGCTGCGTATCCTCTACGAGTGTGCCCCCATGGCTATGCTCTTCGAGAACGCCGGTGGTCTGGCAGTAAACTCCCAGATGGAGCGTCTTCTGGAGGTGGTTCCGGAGCACATTCACGACCGCAGCGGTGTGTTCCTGGGCTCGAAGGACGAGATCCAGAAGATCATCGACACGTACAAGCAGCACCATAAATGAGTTCATGACACAAAGGAACAGCACTAGGGTGGAGTTTTATGGTTTCATGTTACGGAATGTGAGTCAGTGCGTACAGCAGGTACCCGGTGACACCTTTGCACTGGCATGTCATTTATGATCCACAAACACTTACATATCTCACAAAATGCAAATAAAAATTCTATAATTATACATTTTGATTCGTAGACGATTAGACCTTATATTTCCTGCCACTTAGGCTTCATTGTAGAGCCGCCAATCTCTTAGTATTCTCATCTCACTCGTTTGCACTCTTCCGAATCTACCCCGCCCCCGCATTGGCTCAATCTATTTTTTTTTCTCACTTACAGATGAATACGGCAACTAGCATTTAAGATAAAAGTTGCCAGTTAATTGGACACAATATAGGCAGCTCTATACCTTTAATCTCGTACACGTAACATACTAGAATGTTATAGATCCACTTAGTATCTAATATTCTGAGCTCTGCTCGATCTCGCAGTGATATACTGTATATACCCAACACTTACTCTATCACTGAACCCCATACATACTAGTAGTAGTGATTAAAATCGACAGATAAGTTAAGTTCATACTCATCAGGTACGATAGCATTACTAGGTCTGATCGTAGCGGAATCATCGCAACAACCAGTCCTAAGAGAGGAATCTACTATGGCACACATCACGTGTTCCTATACACACTTATTTGTCCTGCGATGAAGTAATTCAACCAGAGAAGATCGAAAAGAGTCGAATCAAAGTCACCAATCTTGTTCTGTCTAATATCCGTCTTAATCAACAGCACGCACGGTACGAGTCCAGAGAATCACTCGAAATCATATATTACTGTTCTCTCTCTCTTTACTTAACTTGTTATCGACATACCTCCTAGTAGCTAATATCTCCTCCCTTTGGCCAGTCCCTTTCTTGATACCTCCCACCATTCACAATCCACCACAGTGACAAGCGAAGCTTCGCCAAGCCCAGCCTTACTCGTAGCTGATGTGCCAAAATCTGCAAATGGTAAAAAGTGCAGCTGTCGATTCCCACGGTTTGGATAACAAGCCGGCATCGGAACGAATCTTCGCGGCCAATCGGATACTTCCGGGGTTTCCACCAATATGAGCGAAGCTAACTTACTCAGGGAATTCGATGCTACAAGCCTGCAAAAGTATGGACTACTAGTCAGGAACTATACTAGTATGTGCCCACCAGAAAATCTCGATTCTCCCTTTTAAGGGTTTTGTTCCTGCCAACGCAGGGTCTACTACCCAGGGACTAGTCCAGAGGAGAGGGAAAGAAATAAATAAGAAAAAGGTGAAAATGAGAAAGGGTTATAATTGGTTATAAAGAGAGGGTGGTCCGGGTCTCACAAGTTAACAGACAATTTTCAAACAGAAAGCCCTACACGCTGACCATTTCATCATCCTCAACTCCCATTATTTGGTTTCTTTCTCTCCGATAGGGGCTACTGAGACAAAATTTCCACCATACCATAAACCATGTCCTTCGTTCCTTGTTCCTGGGATGCCTACATGGACAATTATGGGTCCTGCTTCAAGCCATGCTATACAGGATATCTCAGTCAAATCCTCGATAACGGTACGTGTGGTACCAATTACACGACCATTGCAGCTAGTACCTCCAAATCGACTCTGAAGTGTATCTGTGAGAACGCACACGGCGTATCTGATACGTGGAGTAAAGCCGCATGGGAATGTAGTTATACCCGGTGCGATAACTTGACTGGAAGTTTCAACTACACCGCCTGGAGTGACAGTGCCTGGAGCTATGATGACTTGTGCGCGTATGCCAGAGGTGAGTACTAGTTCTTTTCCCAACGTTTAAATAAAAAGGCTGACCCTTTCGGTTTCTAGGAACCGAAAAGTGCACATCGGCAGCATCAGCATTGAGATTGTCTACAGCTGGGGCTCTGGTAGGATTTTTGGCTTTAAGTCATGTATTATTTGTGTAATAGCAGCAGCAGCAGCAGTAGTAGTAGTATTCTAATATAATTATCGTTCAAAGACCCACGATTCGGTAGGAGTACTCGGAACTTCTCCGGTGAGATTCTGTACTGACTATGTATGCATAAATGTCGATATAAGGCTGTAGAGCTCGGCTATTCCTAGATGAAGAGCAGCTAACGTCGGCCGATAGTTAGCCAAATTGCTCCTGGTAGTTTCTCAATCTCCGAAGTTTGGTTCAGTGATCCTAGCGGGGATCCGCTTCGAAAAGTGTTATGGTAGTAGATACGTAGATATATTGTGGTTCCAGATAAATAGCATGTAAGGTCAACTTAGCTAGATTACTATGTGACAGACAGTTGATCTATACAGTTCCAATGGCAGGCAGGAACCATAAGCTAGTATAGCTTATGGCTCCCAATGAGATGTGAATCATTGCAGGACAACTGAGTACATGTTTTGCACAAATATCTGTTCTGTCCACTCTGCCTGATTCAGTATATATCCGATATCGGCCGACATGGTTTTCGCATCGCGTGCCTGTTGGTGATATTAGCTATCTTCTTTCCATTAGCGGCAAGTAACTAAGCATCCATCGGACCTGGGATATGGCACTAAACAAAAGAGGGTCTTCACATTCGGTCTTTCGTTCCGAATCTGCTCTAGAGCTCCCGAAATAATCTAATTAGTTAACCATTGGTTACTTACTAGCGACTCATCTGGACCTGTTTCCGCCGCTGCCCTTCTCTTGTGCCACAAGAAAATTGAGCCCCTATCTGGTAGTACTTCGTACACTTCAACATTCACTGCGTAGAGAGTCTCTGTTCATGTAGGTTCAATTTGTCCCCAAACCATATGATTGTTTTAAAGTTTTATTTTATTTTTATTTTTATTTTTATTTTTACTATCTTTACCTTACTAGAATTCAAAGACATTTCAATGTAATTTCAAGGGTCAGGACCATGAAAGAAAGGCAAAGGCTCTGCGATTCCAGCGATCGGTAATGAGTGTCGATGTTATAAATAGTAGTGCTGTGTACTGGAACACTAAGACTACTACTACTATAACAGTACTGGTCAAAAATATATACTAGTTATATCCCGGCCGGGGTGCTAATAACAGTTCAAGCGAACTCAACCATTACTACCTACTAATTTGTAGACAATGACTCAGTACCAAAGTAGCAGTAACTACTAGTAGCCTTTCCAATTTATATACTAGACATCACATCATTCTCAAAACCCCAAGGTAAAGTAAATAGTAATCAAATCAATCACTGTAGATACTCTGATAAAGTTGTGGAGAATATGCTAGCAATGCCCCTAATTGGTGGAATAATAAATTTCCTCCATCGATTCCTAGACTACAGTGAACTCGGCAAAGATTCCATAGTTGAACACTTGTGTTCAGTCAGGCAATAGAAATAATTCTACTAATCGTTCAAGTATCTTATTACACGATGAGGTGCTGAACGATTGTTTGAATGCCTGATGGCGGTTTGGGCATGACTCCTCTTTTAGCAATGCCCGCTTAGTTCCCTTCATATGTGGCTGTGACACGGACATGCTAATTTCTCGTGTAGTTGCAGGGTGACCATAATAGTTCTTTGCTTTCAACTCAATGGTAGTAGCATTGAAGATAAAAATCCACGGCATACACAAGTTACTATATGTCCTACGGTCAGGAATGTATGTGTACAAGTCGACATATATATTTCCGATCATCTAGTAGCACAGCCAAAAGAAAGACACGGATGAAAGGGACAAGACGCCATGAATATCTAGATTCGATCAAATTCCCTCAGGGAATGGAATAATGTGACATCTTCATCCAAAAGTGTAAAAAGGAAAGGAAATTGCAACGCATGCAGTTGGATAAAGAAGGAAAAACTAGTCAACAGGATCCTCTTCGAGGAGGGTCTGGAAGCTGAACGGGGTAAAAGGTATACCTTCACCCATGAAATGTTTGCTCATGGCTTCGACCCAGTGTAGACGGAGGGAGTGGAGCATGGCACTGGTACCCTCCATGACGCAGAGAATGGCAATGGTCAATGTGAACCAGAGGTAGAAGGTGACAACGATCATGATGACCCGCATGGTGGGAGAATCTTGCTCGAAAGCGCCGCCAATGGTCATGTCCCACAGCACGATAGAGAGCTGCTGGTGGGCCAGAGACAGAGCCCACAGACGCAGGTAGGAGGCGGTGTGGGAGATACAGTTCAGACAGAATTCAATGGTGTGGATGACCTGGTGGATCATGATCTCTCCAAAGTCAAACTCTTCGTGCTCTTCGTCCCCGAGATCCTGAGCGATCATGGCAACACCTTCACCATCGCTAGCCATGCTGTCGCGACCACCATCGGCATCGTCTTCTAACGCACTAACTCGGGATGGCTCACCAAGGCCACGGTATCCAAGAGCGCGGGCACGGTTGTGCTCCCAACGAAGGTAGAAGGGCTTGAAGAAGAGCATGATCGGCACTTGAATGACAGCAAGAAGCAGAAGAAGAACCTGGACGCTTGCCTGACCGGGGTAGAGTTGTTCCTCAACCGTTCCGGGAGAGAGGAACATGAAGATAAGCATGTTGAGAAGTCCGGGAGGGGACTGGCCTCGGGCTTCCCAATCCACGGACCACTTGTAGAGGATGGTAAGAACAAGGTATCCGAAGATGGACTGGAAGAAGATCATGCCGGGAATGAAGTTACCAATAACATCAACCTTGGATTTGAAATGCCGAGCGTTGACATATTGCAAGCAAAGAGCGTAGGTCATCTGTGAGCAAGGTTAATAACTGGTAAAAGGTGCTGGGTGAAGTCGCTTACGTGTGCCCAACCAAGACAGATACTCATCTTCATCTTCAGACTGTTTGTGAAAAGAAGAGAGTTTTCGGCTTCGTGCCAGTTCCAGTCCAGACCGAAAGGGAAGCGATAACCAGGCTTCAAAGATGCCTCGACGGTCTGCCCTTGCTTAATGTCGTCGGGCCACTGCCACTGACTGGGGAAGACCGTGAATGACTTGGAGAAAACATCGTTGTAGAGAAGACCGGTGTACATAGAGAAGAGACCCATCATGAGCATGATGTAACGACCGTAGAATGCCATGTATGTTAGCTCGTCCAACTTGGCCTTCGCCAGCTTGCGTTCCCAGAAGATCATGGCGGCGGCAGCCATGGTCATCAAGGCACCGTGCCCAAAATCACCGAACATGACAGCGAACAGGAAGGGGAACGTGACAATGGTGTACAATCCAGGGTTGGCTTCGGAGTACTTCGAGATACCGTAGGCGTCGACGATAGTTTGGAAAGCTTGAGTGAACTTGTTCGTCCGCATGTAAGTCGGGGGGGTCTTGTTGGTCTTGATTTGATTGACGATGGTAGGCACACTCAACCCAGCACGGTCGTTGACGTCCTGCAGTGTCGATTTAATCAAGCCCAGCGAATTGGTGGGACACCACGCTTCCGCGATAAGAGTCTTTCTCGCCTGATCGTAGGAGAATTTGTTCAGTGTATCATAGACAGCCTTCTCCTTCTTGACAATAATCATCCAGGCCGCGAGCGAGCGGGCAATCTGCGTGAGCTCCGCGTCAAGGGTGTTCTTGGTGTTACGCAGAACATTGCCAACATCACCGAGGCGGGTATTGACCTCATGAATCTGATCCCGTCTCAACTCACTGTTCTCGTCGACATTGTAGAGGGAGGCACCCAGCGACTCGGAGATCTTTCGGATCTTAGCGATGATGCTCTTTCCGTGAGCAAAGATCACGAAGACGTTCTTGTGGGACTCCTCGTTGGTGGTCGGGTCGATGATGGCCTCAGGGATCTCCGACTGGTTCATGTAAAGGTTACCACGCAAAGTGCGCCACAAGATGCGCTCGAAGGCCCCGATCCTGTCCCGCGGAATCACACCAGCCACGAAGCCGATATTCATCTCAAGGAAAGACTGCTGGCCCTGCGCGTCACCGTTGGGGCCGCGGCTCTGCTGTTCGACATCGCGGAGGAGGGGGGCTTCGTCGTTATCGAAAGATTGGCGGATTTCCTCCGTATGGCTGTGAGCACGATCGAAGAAACCACCAGCTTCCCGCAGCACCCAGCGCCACTCAGTCAGCTCCACCTCACGTTTCTTCAGAGTCTCGTAGCTATCGTTCAGCGAAGCGATCCGTTGTTCGAGGCTTTCACTACGCTCGGCGAGTTCGTCGATTTCGGAGGCCAAGGGAGCAGCCAGGGTGTCGGAGAATTCGGACGAAGATCTCATGGGGATGCTTGCCTTGTCCATCTGGGCGTGGAAGTAGCCTGGTGTGCGTGACGGGTTAGACCGAAGGACACAGCGCTTGCACGGAAACTCTATCATTGATCACAGAACATACGCAGCTGTCTTTCCACATTATCCAGCCGGCGGATCTCCTTCGTAAAAGTACGCTGGAACGCATTGGTGTCGGGGTTAAGCTAGAAACAGACGTAACAGACATCAGCCGAGCTCGTTTCATGCATGCCAACCAAGATATCAAAAAACCGACTCACATCTCTAAATTGAACCTGACCAAGCTCTCCCAGAGCACTGACAACCTCTCTTCCGATTTCGTTCGCGATATAGAGCTGGGTCAAGCTCATTTCCGACGAGCGGAACAAGGTGTCCCTTGGAGCCATGGTGAAAGCAAGACTGCCTTAAGCAGTTCTTCTACACCACGGGGACAATAGTGCGCAGGAGCGCTAGAACAAGAGCCTGGAGTACTAGCGGTGGAATAAAGATAGATTTCCAGAGCCAACCTGGGAAAGGATTAAGCGTAAGGAAGAACTTGAAGCTGTCCAGCGCCCCTGGAGTTCGATTGATGATGCGGTTCGATGGCCGCCGAGCCGCGTGGCTGCTTCCGGGCACGTGATGTTGCTCACGCCGGCTGACTAAACTAGGCCCCAGATCTGCAACCACGCACCACACACCACAGCAACATGTATTACTACTAAACCAATTGTGCAATAAAGCTACCGCTCAATTCGATGTGCTAGGAGTGTTGCGTGTAAATACTCGACAACGGAAAATGCCAATATTGAGGTATCGAACAAATAGATGTCTTTTGATTTAAATATGCTCAGTCCCTACGTATACTAGTTTCCCAATGCCGGCCAGCTCCCGTATCCACTCAATACCTGTAACCCAGACAAGCCTGAAATGATATGCATATCCCGAACGTGTCTTTCGAAGAATAATAAAAACGAATGCATATCAGACTCATCCACCATGCGTGATTATCGTCCCTTAATGTGCACATCATGCGAAATAGCTCTTCCAAAGAACTCCAGAAAGATCTTCAAGCTGATCCGGCGTGAAGGCCTATTGGAATAAGTTAGTGGATTTGATACCCCTGGGCTTAATTGCTACTGTATGGTAGCTGGAACTTACCTTTGCATCAATATGCCAAGTGTCTTGCCTTGTCTTCTTGAACTCACTAATGATAGACTTGACGCTAGAACCAACAATGCCTGGATCACTGGCAGCACGAACACTAAGTGTCGTGAGGGCCTCCGGCATCCAGCGCGGGGGCGGACTGTTGTATGGGAACGCCTGGATAAGCGCACCGAGACCCAGAACAGCACCGTGTCTGACTAAAATGAGCCGAGTGTGTTCAGGGGTCGGTGTACCAGCCCCCGACGAGACCGGAGTCGACAGGCCAGAGCGGAATCCCTTGGGTTTCTTCGGGAGGGGATTGTCAACCAATACCTTGGTGAACCGTTCTCTGAGTCGGTCGACCATCTCCTGCCGAAGGGAAACGGGCGAACAGCGGATCATGCCGGACAGTGTGGCCGATGCGCCCACTCTCACTTCATGCTGAGGGTCTTCCAACATGCTCGCGACACACTCGAACAGCTTGTCTCGATCACCGTTGGAGAGCAAGAATAGGCGACGGAAATATATGATCTGGATATTGATCATGACGCGCAGGCGTTGATGCCATGAGGGAGAGGTCTGTCCTATGTGGATGAGTGTTTTGATGAACCCGGAATTGTCTTCAGCAGGATACGGGATGTTGGGCAGATGACGGAAGACGTGGTATGCCAAGGACTGCAGCTCTGGGTCCTCCTTGACATCCATCATGTGCAAGAGTTGCCCCGTGAACAGATCCGGGAAGAAGGGGACCAGTTGCGTGCACTCGTGAGATGAGAGAGTTGAGTCAAGCCACAGAAGAACTGTCTTGCAGCCCGATGTATAGGAAGAGGGCGCTTGTTGGCCAGGAGTCCTCTCATGGCGCCATTTCTCAATGCGGTCAAATACTTCATGGACCATCTTCGTGAAATCCTCAGTCGGAAGGTAAGGGTATGTACCCACCGATGATGCTGACTCTTGGGCTGATAGTAGACGTTTGAGATCGGCATACGATTCGTGGTATCTGGTGCGGAATATCGTCGCGATTGTCTGGCCCATCGCTTCGCGAACGCCCTTGTATGGATGGTCAAGGTGGGCAAGGAAATCCTTAATGATTGGCTTCTCAAGTTGGAAGTGCCATCCAGCATCGATTATAGACTGGTGCAGCAAATTGATCTTGGAGCTTTCCTTGAAAGCAGCATTTGTACCCATGTCCAGCCGGAAACTGGCAAGCCAGTCGACCAATGGCCAAGCTCGTCGAGGATCCCGGCACTGAAGAATCATATGGAGGAAAGTTGTCCAGTAGCCAGAGTTCTCGGGAGTCAAACCATCAGTAAAAATCTTCTGGACGATGGGGAAAGCGTATTCCCAGACCATTGTACGTTTCTCGACGCTCGTATCTGCCACAGAGCTCACCAGGGCGCCAAGAATTTCAGCAGTAGCCCTATGCTGATGCTTGTCGCTACCATCTTCGAAAACAATCTGGATTTCCTCCTGAATGTCTTGGAAAGTGGCTGCTGTGAGACCATCTCGAAGCATCAATTCGAACGCGTAGAGGAGCATCATAGCGCAGGGCATGCGGAATTTATCCGCCGAAGGATCCCGTGGCTCCTGCTTCAAGTACATGAAGAACTTGGAGAACCAGCTTCGGTCGAACAATTTACCCATGTAGGCGCGAACCTTCCACTCCACTCCGTCATATTCGATATCCCGTTCCACGTTTGACTTGTAGGCAGGCATACTGTCTGCCCAAACCAGCCAACCAGGGAAGTCATGGTCAACGTAGTACTCCGCCTCGGGATTCCCGAAGCTCGAAAGGTATTCCTTGGTCCACCCTTCTTCATACCGTTTGGTGGCGACCTTGATCTTAGAAGGGAAATGTTGATGTCCTAAGATATAATTCTTGTAATCATGGCTGCAAATTGCCCGGACATCTATCATCGTGAACAATGCGATGAGCGCCTGAGAATACATACCCCTTAGGCCGGGGTGATCGTCAATTGAGCCGTGAGTCACCAGGTCTATGAGGTTCTCGCTTGCAACATAATCGAATCTGAGGCCCATTGTGATGACAATAGTAGCCGCACGGCTGGCCACCTTCCAGTGGGACACCCGGGCAAGGTTGACAAGCTCTTCTGACAGATCAGCCTTCTTCTGCTCGATAAGCACGCGCTTGTTATTGATGATCTCCCGTTTCTGCTTGATTTCATCTGCGACATTCTCTTGCGGTGCAATTGCCTCGACGATATCGCGATCCAAGATGGCCATTCTTTCCATGGAACGACCATAGTCCATGATCTGGTATACAGCGCTAGAACAGATCCTCTGCACTGACGGTTTGTCGACGGCACTTGCGTCTATAAAGGTTCGGACCAAGGTGGGCGCGAATTTCCAGTGACGACCAACTGTCTTGGCGACGCTGCCAAGCAAGAGAGAGAATAATGCTCCTTTAATACGTGCGTGGTCATTCTCCCTGATGCCTTTCTGAAGAGCCTTGAGAAGAGGAGGGATGACAAGCAGCCGGGAACCCCAGACAGCCTTGAGGGCCGATTCACCCGCACTTTGAGCATTGCGCCGCGTTTCTGTATAGAGGGAGACGCAAGACTCCGCAATGTCTAGTAGCAGAATCTCATCCAGCTTAGACCGCCGCCGAGGTGCAGCATTATGCCTCAAGCGCTGCAGATGGTACACATTGGCCCTGCGTACGAGCAGAGGACGAGGGTAGTCCTTACGAATACCGCTCATTTTATAAGGATGAATGTCGGCCGCAAGGAGACGTGTTACTCTGTCAAGGACATGGGCGGATCTCTCAATACCCACGTCCACAAACCAAGACCGGTAAGCCGAGTAAAGAGCTGCAAAGCAGGGTACATCATCCTCCTGCTTATCAGAGAGGAATCTGTGGACATCGTGAAGGACCCAGCCTGCCTTCTCTCGGATCTCATGGATCGTAGTGTACATCTGATCTGTCTCACGCAGTGGATAATTTGTTGGGTATGAGAAGGATTCCCGGACAGCCGCTTCATCGGAGCTGTCCAAGGCAGAGTCGGCATCTTCATCATCAACGGTGTGCGAATCTCCTTTGGCGTCCGCCATCTCCACATCATTGGAGGATGTGGTAGATCTGTTAACAGTTGTGGTTGATGCCGCCTTCGGGTCAAAAAGCACAGAGATACCCGAAAGGATAAGTCGTAGTAGGACCAGATTTCTGGTTACTTCGTCTGACCAGTCTTTACCACTTCCATCACGCTTGACGCTAGACGTCTCAGTGGTCAGCGCCGTCAGCTGCTTGAGAGCAGACTGAGCCTGATTCTGGAAAAGCTCAACGGCAAACTCGAGCTCTTCTCGCTTTGGAACATGCCACTTTACGCTCAGTTTACAAGGATCCTGTTGGTAGCTCCACAGATCAGGGTGTATACCCTTGGCAACCACATCAGGCTCATACAATGAGTAGTCCGATGTATAGGTTCCCGTCAGGTTGAGAAGAAGATGGTGAATAAAATTGGAGATATGGACCGTCGGTATTCCCCTACACTTTTGCTGCATGTACACAGCTATGTCGAAGAGCTCTTTCTTATGCGCGAGAACGGCATCTCCGACATGAACGACACACATGCTCAGCATGCTGACGTTCCATACCAGGCCACGGTCGCGAGGAAGGACATCGGTGCCTGTTGTCCTAGTTGATCCTGCGCCGTTATCATCGATCTCAGTACGGATAGCCTGCGTCAGCACGGGAATGAAGCGCTTCAAAGCCTTCGCAGGGCTAACTTTGCACACAGAGTTACAGATGAAGGCCATTGCATCCCGAGCTTGGTGAATGACATGGTTTGACACGAAGTCGACGACCTTCGATAAGGCAATATCGTAGTACTCCGGAGACAGGGACGAGAGTAGTGGCATGAAAGTGGCGGGTAGAGTATTCACGATATTTTCTTCAGGAGATCCATTCCGGACTCTGGTCACGTCCGGCAGGTTCTCGAGGAGGGTGAAAACACGGCCCAGAAATGATACAATGAAGTCTCCAAACCCGCACGTAGAGGACCGTAGGATCATCTCTTCTGTCTTATCGTCCAGCTCGGTGTCGTAATTCAGCTGCACCTCGACGCCTTGCTCTTCCATGCGTTCCATCTCGCCGGTAATCCATTGCATTGCGAGCATGTTACAATTTACATCATCCCCTTCCCTCGTCAAATCGGCCATGGGTATGTTATAGCATGCGGATTGGATAAAGGACAAGGCATGTAGAGACTTTTCGAGGTCATTGGCGTCAATTCCCGGTAGTGCAAGACCCAGTAAAGTGGTCATGTGGCAACGGTAGCCCTTTGTCCGCGAGATAATGCGCGAGAGGACCTGCAGAGCGCGGAGAGAAGAGGTGGTGCGATGGACCTCTACAAGACCTTGAAGTGACGGGTAAATTCGCTGCAGAGCTCCTGGAAGGATCAGGTGAGGTTCCAAGAAGGCCAGGCTCTGTAGGGTAGACAGAGAAAAGCTCATTGCGGTACCGCTCTTGGCATAGATACCCATGAAGATGACGTCGCGTAGACAGAGCACGAAACGGCGCTTCAAAGGCTCAGTCAGCCTCCGCTCTGCTGGTACATCCATCTCCCCACTCTGCTCACGGTTCCAGCGCATGACGAAAAAGTCGGCTAGATAGTACACCAACTGGGACAAGGTCTTGGTCCAACTACCAGAATTGGAAGGATGGAAGAAGGTCTCTACAGCTTGGATTAGACCCTCGAGTTGAGTAAGCACCGACTCCTCGGCTTCAAGGCAAGCGGGAGATAGTGACATTACGATCCATCGAGCAATGTGATGAGCAACAGGGTGCTTCCGAGTGTCTCGGTCCAGCATTATTCCCAGCCCAGAAGAAATGTCCACAAGAGCGCTGTAAGGCGATGTGGACTGCCCGACCGGGATCTCCAGTAATCGGAGGATAGCCGTGAAGATGAGAGACGACTGTTCCTTCGTGAATAAGCCATACTCTGAGAAGGGTATATGAGCAGCAGGCAATGAATCTCGAGCTAGACGAGACAAATAATCGAGGAAGGTGATGTCAAATGTCTTCGAACGGCTCACGAGTGACCAGAGATGGAAATGAGTAGGGAGATAATGATGCGGAAGAAGATCTTCTCTGGCTTCAGGCGGCGGAGAAGTGGGCAAAAGGAGATTGATCAACCCAACAACGACAAAGGCACCTTCCGAGAAGGATGTAGTGTAATGAGGGAGGAACTCTTCCAGCATGGCGGGCAGCTCACATGGGTCGATATAAAGCTGAACGAAGGCGCAGAGCTTTGTCAATGTCTTTACATTGCGCTTCAAGTTCGTCGAATGCACAAGGCCAGACTCCGTCGGTAGAACGAATGATTTTAACTCCCTGTATAGTGGTCTCCAATCTAGTGTTAAATCTTTGACTGGTCTGAGATAATGCTTGCGCCTGTAGCCAAAGTTAGTTCCAGAGTCTCTGAGCGACGAAAACAACGGGCGCACTTACTTGGTAAGGAGCATGAACATGCTTGCGAACCGCTCTGAAACATTAGGGTCGATTCCAGGAGCAAGTGACAGCTCATAGTACAGCTTGACAAGGTTGATCCGCTCGCTTCGAGTCGGATCAAACTTGAGTGACAGCCATCCTCTAAGCTCTCGCGTCCAGTGCACTGCACCGGGGCTAAAGTCACCAGCTTCCACCGCAATATATAGCTGTTTCAGAATCTCTTGTAGATTGCGCTGTCTTTCCGGTTCGTCTTCCAGCGTGTATGGTAGGTATTTGAAATATGGGTATGTGCGAGGCCGAACCCGTGCCTTGGGCTCGCCCTCTCCGTTTAAGGCGACAGGCTCACCTCCCGGAGAGGTAGCTCGGGATATCTCGTGAACATTTTGAAAGTTGTCGGATGTTAGGATGGCCTTAGGACCTGATTGATCCATAGTCGAGCGATCAGTCCGGCGACTACTGGGGTACAAAGGTTGGAAACGTGGGAGGAGGTTCGGGGGGACTCTGAGGACCGCGGTGTGTTAGCTAGCTTTAATCTGGTCGACTGAAACGGTATTTATGGCAATGAAAGGAATCGCACCTTAAACATGAAGATTGGAAGCAAATTCTAAGCTGCAGATATCGATGCCCAAGGAGTAATCTGCTATCAGTCTTCGCATGAGCGATTTACTCAAGACTCGGCTAGCAAGGCGACCAGAAATGTTAGAGGCGCCAGACTGCACGAGATGCAAGGCCCAAGAGTAAGGTGCCAGGTGTCACTTGTTAGAACTGCGAATTTGTCCAGGAAAGCTTTTCTCGCACAGAATTACGCTCGGGGTTGAGATAAACTCGAGCTCAGACGTAGCAATCCGACGGTGGAGGTGTCCGTCAAGTGAATCTGGCTCAGTTTTGTAGGATCGGTGATGACATAATTCCACGTAACGGCCGCAGCCTAATTGGGCCCCGTCTCCAGAACAACCACCGAGTAGGCAAGTCCTTACCTACGGTATATACCGAGATTAACTTTTTGGAGATAAAATCATTCACTGGAAAAGTGAAGTTTACATCCTACTAAATTGCCGGCAAAAACAGTCCTGAAGAAAGGGATAGAGAGCGAAAGACTCAATGGTCGAGGCCATACTCAATAGTTCGCCGCCCGTGATTACTGGCAAGACCCTTTGACCGGGGAAAGGGGGGGTAGATGCACAGGTAATGGGACTTTCTTATAATATGAGTTATATTATTCTGCATATACCCTCTTATAGACCTGCGATTGGATCACGCGGGCGGGAGGAAAGACCCGAACAGAATGGCCTGGATCAGTGCATAGGCTACCATGCCCCGCACAGCCACAGTAAATGCGCGACTGTCTTGTAGTGAAGGTCGGAATTGCCCCCAATTGCCCGACACCAAATAGACGAGATACCAGTACCACAGTGGATATCCTGAAGATATCCGATTAATTATCTGAACATGATAGGAGGTCAGGGCCAGCACCGCAAGCAATCCTTGTGGTACAGCCAGTCGGAGTAGAAGGGAGGCTGTCGTGGCTGACGACGACGCTTGGTCCACTCCGCTTAAGGCTCTCGGGAAGATAAAAGGCACTGCCACATCCAGAGCCCATAACGATGACCGGCAAAGTATGGCCAGCATCGGAATCGCCAGCAAGAAGAGTGGAATATTAGACACGGTCCAATACCGAAGGAACCCTACATTCCTGTTATCTAAGTTAGTAGTGCGTTCTGCGGTGCTAGTCAACCATCCCAACGTACCAGTAATGCCCTTGAACCCAGTGATAGATACTGGGGACAAGCCATTGACACCACGGGCGTGAAGCATCATCGTCCACACAGTATGTGGAATAGGCCACGGTTTGAGGAACGACAAGCCCCAGGGCAATGACACAACCACTGATGATGATGACGGAGAGATGGACACAGGCGTCAATTGATAATTTTTGGCACCAAACCCGCCGAAGCTGCAGAAGAGCATCATAAGCGTATAAGATACCGCTTAAGATCCCATTGCTGCGAACCGCAGTAGCCGCTGAGAACAAAATCGCAGCTACAAGCAGTTTCGCGTCGCCCGATAGACGCTTCCCCGCCTTGTTATCAAGGAACGAGGACGAGTAGACATAGAATCCTGTGATGTTGAGCAAAGAAAACAAAGACTCCCCATAGGGCGCGGAAAGAAATGCTCCTGCAGGGCAAATGACGTGTAGCACTGCCGAAAGAAAGCAGATTAGTCTTTGGGTGGCCGTGTCACGGCCGAATACGTTGACGGAGAGTCTATACAAGGCCAAGACTGAGAGATAATGGGCAATATGAGACAAAGCCGTCGCCACGACAGCAGTCCTGGCTGCTCCACTAGGGCCGATTAATCGTTGCAATGCTACATTTCCACAATTAGTGCTCGAATAACACGGTGATACACTTTCGGTGAGGAAGACAGGTAGATCTA
Organism: Aspergillus brasiliensis CBS 101740; assembly: GCF_001889945.1. Classification (NCBI taxonomy): domain Eukaryota; kingdom Fungi; phylum Ascomycota; class Eurotiomycetes; order Eurotiales; family Aspergillaceae; genus Aspergillus; species Aspergillus brasiliensis. The sequence goes on along the minus strand of NW_027137448.1, from coordinate 582,039 downwards.
CCAGTGGCAATATAAGCAAGGACTCTAGTGTACCCGTAGCCGAACGCCCACTCTTGCTCAAAGACATAGCCATATTCGGCAATGTGCAAGAAGTAAATGGAATCCCACCGCACGAACTTGAGTGGAATGGGAAGGTGCGCATAAGTGATGTCTTCTGACGTGACATCCGGGCGACTGTGGCTATGGTAAAGATGGCTTGTGGATGTGTCGTAGCCAAGGCCAGGGCAACTGATGATGACCAGATATACTAGAGCCTTCCAGAGACAGAAAGCTACCGTTAACGCCTTGATGGGCTGGCGGGGATTTAGAAGACTTGGGCGACTCGTCGCTGAAGAGCTCAAGGAGGAGCTCATGGTCACCAGATAGTACCTGCGTGTGTAATTTTCAATAAGTTTGTGCAGCTACCAGATTTGCAAACATCGTAAGATGATTGTCAGAACCGATAATTGGTCGCTCAGGAGGTTCTCATTTGCCCATTACCATAGAAAGAGGGATTTTTGATCAGCCCGACATAATCATGACAAAGAAACCGAGGTAAAGCTAAAAGGGATCTGGAGAAGGCAAAACGCGTCGAAGCTCACCAGACGGGATGACGGACTGATTTGATCGGTCGGAATCCTCGGCACGCATAAGTCCCTCTTATTCAGCATCCACCGCTGCACAATCTACGTAATATTGGTGGACTGTGACGGGACCAAATGAAACCATGACGGTTTTAGTCTCCATCCCTAAGTGGCGAGTGAGTGGAAACCCGGTTGATTGGTACGACTGTTCTGAAGAAGAGTTTTTAGATTCGATAGCAATAGCTTCTATTCGATGTATTCAATCTAACTACTTTTACATAGTAGTACAAGATAACTAGTTAGTTGTTTAGCCTGAGTAACAGTCATCCTACACTCTAGAGATAAGTACAAGTTTGAAAGAAAGGAATGATGATGATGTCATACCACTTTACCTCTCTATACTGGCCAAGTCGTTGCCGTTCATGTAGTATTCGGAACAGTCAGTTGACAGGGTACTAGCCATCGACTGTTCTGGATTGGGTGAACAGGTCATCCAACCTTGGATCATCCCGCCAAATCCGCGGGCAGGTCAGCCCTACGGCGCGTTCGGAACTGATGGAGCCCGACTGCTTCAGTTCCCAAAACCCTTATTTTGAGTAATTATAATTCTGCAGGTTCACATGACGGGGAACGCCCGAAGACTTCGGCATAGACATGTCTATCCCCGTCTGCGATGGAGAGGATATTCTAGCGCCGTGAGTCCGAACGGTGACAAGACAAATCTAGACGCCGAGGAACGCTAGTAGGAAAATGCTCAAGACGATTAGTTAATTACTTCGAGTCGAGTCAAATTCGCTTACTCATTATCGAAGTTAGGAGGTAACTAACTAAATGAGAAAGGATGAACTGGCTATGCGAGCCTCAGAGTGTTATGGTATATCTCGCACTTAAGACAAACGACTATATACTAGTCTACCAGTACTAGTTAGTAACTGAGATACCTCCATCCGAAGTAACTAGTGCAGGGTAACTATCTGCTCTGCAATAAGCGCTTAGAACAGGGCACCCTACGAGTACTTACTTGACGGAGTATGTAGTGGTGGGCATGGTTAGTTATACTCGCTGGGCTCAACTGAACCCATCCAACATTGCCCTGGGCTACAGGTATCTGAGAGTTCCACTCTTTTTCTGTGAGCCAGCTCCAGCCTCAGCTTAATTGTAGTCGATAAATCACGCGGTGTCCCTGCAAGCTAGTAAGAAAGAACAGCTGTGCGTCTCTTTGTTATCGTCCACTTCATCATTAGCACCATGCCGCGAGAAACCTTTGTTCTTTCAAAATATAGTTTCAGTAGATTTGCGTACGATTAAGCTGAGAAACCAGCTGATCAACTAAACTTTCTCCATATAGTTACCGCTCTCAGCCTCGCCCTCAGCAGCGAGCGACCTTTTTTTTTCCCATGCAAGATAGGAGGGTCCACGATGGAATGGTTACAAGACTAGAGGGAAAAGTTTGCCATCTGGTCCCCGCCAGAACCAGACCCTCGTTTGCTCGATGGTAATGCCAAGCCCGACCCAGTAAGTCATTCGGTCGGTCTCCCTCAGGGAGACAACGAGCGATTTTCAGGATGGCATTTGACACTGCCAAGTAGTCTCAGGATCAGTAAATACGAAAGTAAGCTTAGCTGGACAAGGCTTAGACGGTTATCAGACACTAAACAGGTCAAAAGACAGTACGTATACCTATTGCTGCAGTGTTGAGCAAGGGGGCAGAAAGACTCATGGCACCAACGATCTGATCTACCATTTCCAACCAGATGAGGGAGGGGAAAGGGAAGATGAGTGTGATTAGTGAATTACTGTACTTTAGTCCCAATTCAGCCTTACGCTGGCTGGTCTCCGTCACGGCGTCACCACTGGCACTGAGTCAGCGGCGAGTCCGCCTCAAATTTGCAGACCCAGAGATCCAAACTCTTTTTTTGCTTATTGCCTCTAAAATCCGACATCCGGTCCCATGGCACGGTGCGGACCTTACCGGCAAGTCGGAGCTTCCGATTCCGTTGCAGCAGGTTATTCGAGAGCCCGAAGTCCGCGGGGACACCCCGATGGAGAACTAACTAATCATCATAGTATCGCGACAGAGAAAAACTAAGTTAATGGGGCTCGAATAAACAAGGGTAACTTTCTATCTGTGTACCTGGTAGGAAAAGTTTGAGGTAAGTAAAGTAAGCGACTGAGGAGGCATGTTGTAACTAATCATGGAGGCGAAGCAAGTAACTATGAGGGTGGATAATGCTTATTACTGTATGCATAACTAGCAGCAGCATGGTCTTTTTCTCTTTATTACCTAATCGCGATTGCATAATCCAGCTCCGATGCTCCGAAACGCTGTTGTCGGTCAACGGGTCGGTCAAGCTACTAATCTCCATGTCTTGATTTCAAACTACAGGTCTTGCTCCATGGAAGGAAGTATTAGGATGATCTTCGTCGTAATAATAATAGGAACAACTAATAAATCAATTAATTGATTGATTGATGGATTCTGCAGGGCAGAGTACATAGTTACTTTGTATGTAACTACTTACTATGCTGTAGTAATCATCTCCGATGATTTGATACGAGCCAAGCAATACGAGATGATACGATGCAGCCAACAAACCGCCGAGGGGGTTGCCATCCAATGAAGAAGTTTTAGTGTCGGCGTCTGGTTAGTTCCGAGGAAAGAGGATCGTCGGCTAGCTGCTTGGGGCCATGGATGCGAGCTGCCGGCCATGGATGGTCAGGACCCAGTTCATGCAACGAGACCAGACGACCCAGCCTGTTCCTACTTCCTCCTTCCGAGAAGTAGTAGAACATTTATTTTTCAGTATACCTAGACTGGTAGACACACTAAAGGGGAAGGGAAGAACAGCCCCCCAGCGGGATCCTGATCAAATGCTAAGCCTAGATACGTACGTAGCTGCTAAACCCGTCATGGTCACTTCTGGTTCCATGTGGGGTTCCTTATTTGCTGTAATTTTTGCTTTTTCTTTACCCTTTTTTTCAATTTTTCTATTCCATTATTTTCTTTTTCCACCTGTGACCCTTTCCCCATCTATTTAGTTCAAGAAGCATGATGGATCATGGATGATTCTTATTTATGACTATTTGCCCACCAATTTCATGGTGGGATCTTTGACCGCCATCTTTTTTCGCCCCTCTATCGATGATCCATCGATCCCCATCTGACATGCGATTCGTATTCTCTTCTTTCTTCACACATCTGAAAGTCTGAATATTAAGGCGCTTCTGGACCCCCTAAACCCACACTGCCCGGTCTCCCTTACTTACTCACATACACTACTTCCGCCCACTCTTTGCTCTTTTCCACTCCAAATGTTCACGTCGTACAACATCTGAACTCTGAATCTTCCCCAATTTATCGATCCATCGGGGTTGCCTCCTGCGCTGACCTCAATCCCCTCCCTTCGACAATCTACATCTGCAGCTTCAGCCTTATTCTGGTGGTGGGGGTTGATAGTTGCCGTGCAGGTCACGCTCATTCTATCTACTCTTTACTTACTACACTCCCATCCTCCCCCCTTCCTTCTCTCGTTCATATTCTCTCTTACTACTACCACCATTTCTTCCTGACTCGGGCCTTTTCCTTGTCTTTTGTTCTTCTGCCTTTCATTGCTTTGAATCAATCAGCATATATCTGGCCTAACGAGGTAACAAACCAGTGAAGTACGGGCAACTTGTTAACTAGTAGCTGGATCGGCTTAGGCTGACGTATTACTGTCAGCCACAGCCACCCCCGTCACTTGTCATCATTGTTAACCCCGGTCACTGCCACTGATCTCCGCCGTCAATGTTGATCGGGGAGAATTAACAGACGTTGTCGCATCCCCAGAGAGAATGCTCTTCAACCTTGGCCTGACAGCGGATGCGGCAGCAGCTCACGAAAGCGAATACCCCGGGCTACCATCGGAAACCCAGATCTCTAGCCCGACGCGTCATTCGTCCCCAGCAATTTCATTCGCTTCCCTCCCATCGTGGGGACTAGGCAGCATCTATAACCGGCGCAAACCCACGGAACCGGAATTGACGCAGCGTACAATGTCGCGAAAAGTTACCACAGATACGTTATCCTCGAGTGATGACGAGCGTTCGACAACCACCCAAGTCTTAGCTCCATCAAGGATCGCCCGTTCGCAATCAGTTCGGAAACAATCGTCGCGCCCTAAAACGTCATACCAACTAGCGCATCCCGCGGCCCACGCCCGCCATAGGCGATTAAAGCTCCGGCCCAAGCTTCTCCTGCAGCTTCAACGTGTGTCGCAAACCCCACGACCTCTCCCAGTATTGGATGTGCTCCCCTCCACCGTGTTCCTGCCTCCTCTAGCTCGAAAGTTCCCGACGATCTTCCGCGGTAAAAAAGGACTAGGCCCCAATGACCTCATTGTCGTGACTAGTGACCTTTATGAGCCGGCGCCGGGCGATAATGGGGATAGGTCCCTAAGCTCCGATGACGAAAGCGGAGAACAACGTGAGGTGGTCGCAACTATATGCCAACTGTTCAGGGACGACGCTCTGTCGAAGGGGAAGGCGGAAATCTGCTTGAACCATGGACCGGTCTGGGAAGCCACGCCCCTTGCCAATGGCTCCTACGAGTTTGTGGCCAACACAGACGATGGTATCCAGGTTCTGCGGTGGGTTCTGAGAAGTGGGAGGAACCGTCGTGTGTCTGCGCCCCCGGGCTTCGCGCACGAGGACAGCAAGAGGTTCACGTTCAGCGTGATCAATCCCAACACTCGTCGGCACCCCGTGGTTGGTACAATGACACGGAATTACCTTGAGGTCTATGATGAGTACTCGATTCCGACAACAACCGGCATTGCTGGCTCACCAACTTCTGCCATGTCCGTGCTCAGCGACTTTTCTGAGATGGATGATCCGTTGGATCGGAAGGTCCTGAAAACTGACAGTGACCTCCGCATGCTGATTATCGTCACCAGCATATGGGTAGCTTTTAGAGAAGGCTGGTCTCATAACTTCACATACGACGACTCAGCCTTGACGATCACCTCTAAGACCATGTGTCCGTCGAGACACAGCTCGCCAACTGCGATTAGAAGTGACACTGAAAGATCCATTGAGAGGGAGGATGGTCACGATGATGTTCCCCCGCTAAATGGTCGAAGACACCGCCTCTCAACATCCACCTATGTCCCTTCACAATCTACGATGTCCGACCGATCGTCAACTTTTGGAAGCTTGTCGAGGCGATCCAACTCCACTGGTGCGGCCTTTATTGAGCGGACTAACCGACGTGCTTCGGGTAGCAACGGCCGTCTCAACCGACACAGTACACTCTCCAGTCCTCGCGAACAAAGACGGAACGAGGCCGTCGATGCCACACCTGCCCGACAAGATTCTAAGAGCCGCAGATTATGGTCGCATAGAAAATCCGACGTCCAAGATTCCAAGGCAACAGCTTCTCCCGATCAATCGATAGACCGACCCAAGGGCTTCGAAAACAACCAGTCACGCCAAGCCGATTCGTTTCGCGACAAAGGCATTGACTATTCTACAGAATCGGCCTCGAGTAAGGGAAAGCGTCGTCATCGGATTAGCAGCCTCTTCGAATACATCATCCGCAAAACCGGACATCATCATTGAGCCAAGCCTGGAGCTTCCAAAATTACATACCCATTTCACAAACATCCCCATTCATTGTTTTTCCGCTCTGCACAGTTGTCTTTCCTTCATATCTCCCTCTTGCAGAGGTGAGGATCTCTATTCCAGACACTACAATAGTGACACGAGAGCCTGGAGCTGCGGTTGTATTGTATGCAAGTGGATGGCAGGGTCTTTGTTGTAAGGCTGAAGCTACCGCTACATCTTATCGCACTGGGTGTCTGGCCTCTCTTTCCCACTTTTCAACCTTGCATGACACTTACTATCTCCCTATCATCATCTCAGCTCTTTTGCACTTACTAGCGATATGAATACCACGACATATACCTGATAGCGCTCCTTGTCTAACCTTCACATCATCCCTACTGACTTCTCTTTTTCCCGTCTTCTTACCACCACCTTCTTGTCCGTGTATATGTACAAATCAAGGTCCGCAGCATCGACTGCTTTGGGAGGATATACCGGGTCTTTTGTAGAGTAGGTACAGAAAGCTCTGGAAAATACATATAAAATGGCACACAGCACGTTTTTGTTGATATCTTAGTATCTGCCCGTAATAGAAAAAGAAGGGATTTTCCAGCTAGGAATGTAGTGGGTTTACAGGCTTTTCGAATGTGGGGTTTGCTGTAGGCGATCGGCTTTCAAAACCGGGGGACAAGCCTTGTCCATGAAGATCCATCCAGTCGATCGCTGCAACGGTACAATTTATTTTGAAGCTGGGTTCTATGAAAGTAAGAACGTTAATAAACTACGAATTCGTTCGTCCTTTCGGTCTATAATTGGATGTATACATGGTAGTCCATATTTGTGGCTAAAGTAAATTGATTGATCTTCATGTTATTTTCATATCTGTTTGGTATAGATCATCATATCATGGTTTATCTTTTACCGCTCCAGGGAAGAGAGAGCCTTAGGAATGTAAGGCTCCTCCAAGTATTTGATTTCTTCATCGGTCAGCTTGACCTTGGTAGCAGCAACGGCTTCGTCAATCCGTTCCTTGCTGTTGAGTCCAAGAATAGGGTTCTCATTGGGATGGCTCAGCGACCAAGCGATGGCCACCTGGGCCATGCTGACACCCTTCTTCTTCGCGATCTCTTCGACACGGTCGACGATGGCCTTGTCGGACTCTGTCTCGCGGCTGCGGATGAGGAGCTTGAGTGCTCCGTCTGTGGACTCACGCACAGTAGAGCGAGAGCCCCAGGGGCGGGCCAGCACACCACGAGCCATAGGTGACCAGGGGATCAGGCCCACGCCGGTGTCATTGCAGTACGGGATCATCTCGCGCTCTTCTTCTCTAGCGATCAGGTTGTGGTAGTTTTGCATGGAGATGAACTGGTGCCAGCCATTGCGAGCGGCGATGTTCTGAAGAGTCTGGAATTCCCATGCGGCCATCTTGATGGGAGTCAGCATACGTCGCTGGAGGAAGAGGAAGAGGAAGAGGAAGAGGCAAAACATACCGTGCTGGCTCCGATGTATCGGACCTTGCCGCTCTCAATCACGTCGTTGAGAGCCCGCATGATTTCCTCACGAGGTGTATCGCGATCCAGCCGGTGAATCTGCAGCACGTCGATGTATGTTCCCAGTCTCTCGACACTGGCATCAACGGCGTCGAAGATGTGCTTGCGGGACAGGCCAACCCGGTTGACAAAGTCACCGTCGTTACGACCGGAAGCAGAGATCGGAGGGAAGTTACCTTGGTCGTCCACACCGAAGAAGCACTTGGTCAGGATGACAACCCGGTTACGGGGAATAGAGAACTTCTTCAGGGCCTTGCCAAGGATTTCCTCGGAACGGCCGTGGGAGTAGACATCAGCCTGGAAGCTAGTTAGCAATGTGTCGAGGCAAAAGGGGGAGCAGTAACTTGATTGTACCGTGTCCCATGTGTTGATTCCACGCTTGTAGGCATGCTCAATCAAAGGGAGAGCTTCCTCCTCGTCCAGTACCCAATCCTGCCACTGTCTGGCACCATAGGACATGGCACCCAGAATGACTTTGGAGATCTTCAGTCCGGAATTTCCCAGACTACATGCCCGTCTCGTTAGCTAGGTTGAAATCTACGAGGCGAGTATGGCATGGCAACTGCGACTGACATACCGGACGTATTCCATCTCGTTGTTGGCGGCCATGGTGGATCAGATTGATTAACTGTCAACGCTATGATTAGCTATGATGTAACCTCGACAAGCACGCGGAAAGCTGCGGAAGTTATGAGATGGGAAAATTACCTAGAAGGTAAAGTTGTGAGCAGTTGATTCTGGAGGAGAGTATTGTTGAAGGGTTTATGAGGATCTCAAGTACCTTGGAAGGGAGTGCAAGCAGCTTATCAATACTGAGACCCAAAATAAGGGATGGGGCTAGCTAGTCAGGTTCAATTGAGTTGCCGAAGCATAACGAACCATGAGCCAGCTGGTTGACTCCATTATTAAGCTCCCCACCGAAGTGCCGAAAGTGGGAAGCGATGAGGTGCTTGAGCCGATGAGTTACCGACAAACTCTCTCGGGTTGAGCTGCGTCTGAACCATCGGTCCAGAGTTCGGGAAGCTTATGAAAGGTTGGTTCATCATGAAGCTCATTCATTCCTATGGGACTAAGTGTGCATTATGAAAGAAATAGAAAGCCTTCAGTATGAAGATAACACAGCAGACCGAAACATGAGGGGGGTTGAATGACTACAGAAAAGGGAGAGGGGCAGCCAAGGTGGAGATCCCGTGATCTGCAGCTTTGCTTGTTTGCTTCACTTCTCTCTCTCTTTCTCTCTCTCTCCCTAAATGCTACGGTCCCGTTCGATTCTATTCATCTTTACACTCTTCGGAATCGAAGGCAGTGCTGCTGAATGTGCCCTGTGGTCATCGGCATTGCCGTCTCGTCTACCCCAGTTGACAGCGACTCTCTGATAGGACATAATGCTAGAGCCAACCTAGACACACTTCAACCCCTGAAGAAGCCACAACAAAGTCACTGTTCGTCACTCGGAAAGCAGAGGAATGAGTCGCCGGGGTAGGATCCCGTTCGAGCAAGGTGACCCCGCCAATGGATGCTGTTGGTGGCGGTGGCGCCAGCCACTGCTTCAAGAACCACCGGTTTTCTGGGGAAGACTCGTCCGACGTGACCATCAGGCGACTTAAAGGCCGCATAGCGACAAGAACTGCAACACCCCCGGCTTTTGCGTAACTATTAGCGCACTACTCTGCACGTGGTGCGGGTGTTGCAAGGTATCTGACTCGGCCGCAGACTGGCTGAGCTGCCCCCTCTATACGAAAGAAAAAGAGGGGGAAAAATCCCGACAGACGTTTGTAGCATCAAGGGCTGGCTGAACTGTACACCGCGGGGCTATGCGCTCTGAAGTCAGGCTCTGTATGTCATGATCGAACAGACCGCACATCCCGGCAGGTCCGAAGAAATTATAGTAGAAATTCCCGAGCTGCAGCTGATCACAGCCTGTCAAACGTCGACCCGGCTCATGTCACTGCTCGTCAATAGTTCAGCCGGCTTCTGCAGGGCACTTGCTGCATGAACCTTTCCAGCACCTGGCTCAGTTCCCAATATAACCAATCGATGGATTTGGCAGTTCCGAGAGGACTCGCTGATATTCCTACCCAGTGCAGCCTGACGCCTAAGGAAAATCAACGGTACCTGGATGGCAGACTTCTAGATAGTGTTCATCTTCGTCTGAAAAGCTATGATGAGAAAGTTGATGTTCACCGCTGACTCGTCGGGTGCGCATCATTTCTCTTACTGAGAAACTCCTTTGCATGCATGTGGCTTCCAATATGCGCAGACTGCCATGGATATGTATACCCCCATTATATCTTTGATCAATTTGATTGGAGATGCGTTATTTTCATGTTCTTCGACAGACAACGTCGGCAAAACCTCACTGGACAGTCTATACTCGGGACAGATGCAGGCCAGACGGTCTGTTCCTCCGATCTCAGCACGGCGTTGCGTCAAAGCAAACGAGCACATCTATATGGCCTGCAGCACTAGTTCATGTAAGCACTCTTCGTTCTCAGTAGGCTCGACTCTGTATAGCCCTCCAGGCGCATATGAACCACCAATAGTGGCCAGTAGACAAAATAGCCGATGAGAGACGAGACTTACACGGAAACTAGTGTCAGCTCCTCGATGGGTTGGCGGCCACTAGCATGCGTTCAATACCTACAACTTCCCACCTTGGAGATGAGAATGTGGCTAGCTGGACTGTATACTCCAAAGTCATGCTTCGCAAGATGGAGATACTCATCACGAGCAGTTTCGCAGCGTATGGCGGATTCATGCCCAACGAAAACATCAGACTTGCTATCGCGAGTGCTCAAGGACAGCTGAAATGTGATTCATCGTGCAGATGGTGGTTCGTAGCGAAGTTTCCCCTCGACATCCAAGCCCGAGGCATGTCTCGAAGAGTTTACTCGATGTGACTGCGATTCGCAAGACCGCATCGCCAGAGCTATCTGAACAAGTCTCGGAGCTGAGTATCATCAAAGGGCCATTCCTCAGTCTCAAAAACTATTTAAGGAAGGCAGATTCCTCTCGTTGTCTTCTTCTTAGCACCACCATCAATAGAGCTCGCAAAGCAAGCAAAAACAAGAACAATCTCTTGATCCTATTCTTTTGATCTAGAAAATCACTTTCTAGCAATGTCTACCGTTGTGACCACTGCTCCTCCTGTGCAGACCATGTCTCTCCAGGCAGTTTCGAACTCGGGCTCTTCAGACGAAGAGCTCTTGCAGCTTTTCCGTCGAGTGACCATCACCAGCTCTGACGGCCATGATGTGTCCGAGATGCAAATCAAGAAGGCCTTCCAGCAGGAGATTAGCCGGCCCTTGGGTCGACAGATGCTGGAGGCGTCTCTGGTGCACGCGAATAGCTGCTCCTGCTATCACTGGAACTACCACGACCGGATCAGCGGCAAAGTCAACATCTCTCGGGTTGACTTGACCTTTGACCTGACTTCAAAGAGCATGGGACAGTCCGTGAAGGGTGAAGCTGCTGGTTTCTACAGGCCTAACAGTGCTTTTATCAAGTGAGTCTCGCCTTTCTCTATACCAATACCAAACAACACTTTCTAACTGCCAGCAGTGCAACTGTCTACTATGACGACCAGCAATATCTCCAGGGCAATCAGAGCGTCCAGATCTACATGGATGGAAGCGTACGCATTCCCACTTTTACTCCCATTTCATGTAATGGTATCAAAGCAAACTGCTAACCCGCAATTCAGAAATTCATCATCGACTTCTTCACCACCGACCAGTCGAACAAGCCAATTGCGCGTATCGTCCAGAACGCGTCGTCCTTTACCTTCCAGGGCACTGACTCTGGTGACGCCACCTGGGGTACTAGCTAGAGGCTGAGCCTATGGCCGCCGAAAGGAACCCCCCTTTGGGGTCGCTGATGACAATATTCATCTATGGCGATCTAGTTGGAGCTGACGGGGTGATGCGGATCACGTTGGAGATTGCTGACGATTATTGAGTCTCGGGTTTTGATCTGTCTTCGTTTTTGCTTTTCCAGTCGATCCTTAGTTGCTATTTTTGTCTAGTCTTGCTTGCTAGGAGGAATAAGATTGATCCGCATCGAAGAATAAGTGCACGGTAAACGCGTGTGAACCTTCACCAAGGCTAAGCACTGCACCAGACCTTCGCCTGTTACAAGACCTCGATTCCTAAACGTAGACATTATCTTAAGGATTTCATCATCTTCGGTAAGAAAAGCTATTGATGAAATCCCCTCCCCATTGAGGACAGTAATATCGTACCCAAAGAAACACTTAAACTCATAAATTCTCCATTGAAGGAAAAGGAACTCATCCATTCATCCATCCATATCTACCTCTAAACCCATATGCCCCATATGCAATCCTTTCTATACACATCTTTCAACCTTTCCCAACAGAAGTCATACAAGAACTTTTATGTCACCCGAGAAAGAAAAAAAAGGTCATAACCTCATACAATGTACCACACAAATCGAACAACCCACATAACCCCAAAGCAAAAGTAAAATAAATATCCAAGCACGCTAGACAGTGACAAACTCATATGTATAAATCTAAGAGGAACCACCGCGACCACCAACGTTCGACAAGGCCTTCTTCTGGTCCTCGCTCAGTTGGATCTCAGGCAGAGGCCGGGTTGCGGTCGAAGTAGCAGACGGGGGAGGGAGGAAACCGGTCTTAACGAGGTAAGAGGCGTACAGGCCGACCAACTCCTCGGTGACACCGGCGCCGGCAGAGGCATCAATACCAGACCAGGTGGCGTCGGCACGGAGGGAGGCGGCGGCGTTGACGTCGTCCAGTTCGGGAGCCTTGGTGTTGGAGGGGAGGTCGGAGGTAACGAAGTGGTAGAGGGGCATACTGGGATGGGATGTTAACACCGTAATTGAATATGACGGGAGATGACTTGAGGTAGGGTTAAGAACTTACAGTGCGTGCTGGGACTCGGGGTCGTCGTGCTGTCCGTCATTGACGTATTGTTCCAAAGACTTGGACCAGGGGACGTAGTCGACCTGCGGGACGTCGTATCCGTACAGCTGGAGAGCACCCAAGAACTGGTTGAACCGAAGGCGCGGGTGTCCAGTGACTTGGGCGACGCCGATGGGAGTGCATGGAGGCTGGAATGCGGCGGCGATGACAACGCGGGCAACGTGATCCACGGGCACCATGTTGACGGTGTTGTTGATGTTGGGGCGCGCAGACAGCTGGATGCAGCCCTTGAGCATGCGAATGAGGAAGTCATCGGTGTTGGTGGCTAGTTTTAATACGTTAGCATGGTCCGGGCATCATTGAGTTAAAAGTTATTTGCTTACTTCCGGTCTTCGAGTCACCAAGGACGTATCCAGGACGAACGACGGTTCCCTTCAGGCCCCTACGGCCGGCCTCGCGGACCAGGTACTCTCCAGCCCACTTGCTCTGACCATATCCGGTTCCAAGTCCAACGGCACTGCCCTCAAGGTCATCCTCCTCGCTGATACCAGCTCCACCAGCTGCAACGATGCGCTCGGACTCAGAGACATAATGGTCACTGTCGAGAACGCTGGTGGAACTGACAAAAGAGAATTGCTTGGGCTTTCCACTAGCGCAAAGCTTCAGCGCATCGATGGTACCCTGAACGTTGGCTGGCTTAAGGGTAGAGTAAGGGTAAACCCAGTGGACAAGAGCGCCGTTGTGGATAACGACATCCACACGCTTGGTCAAGTCATCCCAAACAGCATCCGAGAAACCGAAGCGTGGCTCGCCCAGGTTACCGCAAACACACTGCAGTCTGTTGGTCCAAGCCTCATCCCAGAAGCCGTAGGCGCGGCAGGTGGAGCGAATACGTTCAAGCGCCTGCTCATCGGTCTTACCACGAACCAGGGTTACGACCTTGGCCATGGGCGACTTGCGAGTGAGAAGGTCACGAAGGATGTGCGCACCCAGGAAGCCAGTAGCACCAGTCAGGAAGATGGTTGGCTCACTGGAAAGGATAGGCTCAGTACGCGTGGGGAAAGAGGCGGGCAAGGAGGTCTCTGCCAGCTTCCGGGCATCCTTCGAGTACTCATCATCCAGCTCATCAGGGGTAGCCGAGGCATCCGCCTTAGCAGCGGTACTGTCATCGTTGCTGGCGAAAGACTCGAAGTTCTGCAGACGGTCAATCTCGGCCGCAAATCCCTTGAGAGTTGGGCTACGGAAAATGGCGTTCATGCTAACGTCAATTCCGCGCCACTTGCGGCGGATGTCAAAGAACATCTGCTGTGCCAAAATACTGTGCCCTCCAAGGTCAAAGAAGGAGTCATCAGGACCGATCATAGCAGCAGTAAGGTTGGGAATGCGTGAGGCCCAGATTGAAGCCAGCGCCTGCTCGGTTTCAGATAGAGCCTGGACCACAGATGACTTGCGAGGAGGAGCCGCCGCACTAAGCTCTGCGGTATCGGGGAAGGGCAACGCAGGCTTGTCGATCTTGCCGTTAGGGTTGAGGGGCATGCGCTTGAGGGGGATAAACACCGTCGGCACGGCATAGGAGGCGAGCTTGGTCCGCAGCAGGTCACGAATGTCATCACGAAGAGGACGGAATCGTCTAAGCATGCCGACCATCCCTTCAGCAGAGTCGTCGTCTTCGAGACCCTTCTCTTGCAGCCAAGCAGCCCACTTGCTCATGTCCGGCACGAAGTAACTGACCAGAGTACGCTCCTCGAACTTGTCACGTCGCACCAGGGTGACGTTCTCTCTCACCAGGGGATGGCGAGACAGATGGGTGTCAATCTCTCCGAGCTCGATACGGAACCCACGGATCTTGACCTGATCATCTGCACGTCCCGAACACTCGACATCTCCCGAAGGAGTGTAACGGCCAAGGTCACCACTGCGGTACAAACGATCTCTAGGACCTTGGTAGAACTGCCTCCAGGGCTCGTTTGCGCTGTCTGCCTTGGCCTGGTCCTTCTGGACCCAGGTCTGGTTATCAACAAACCAGTTGTTGAGGAACTTCTTCTGGTTCAATTCCGGCGAACCCAGGTAGCCTTCGGCAAGACCGCCCGCGCGGACGTAGATTTCACCCACTTCACCGATGGCGCAAATGCGGCTGGGCTCGAAGCGGTTGACAACCAGCATTTGAACGTCGAGCATTCCCCGACCTGCCGGAATGACGTCCTTCATGGTGTCCAAGTAGCCCTCGTCGCTCGAGTAGCTCGGGATTTCGAAGTAACTGACCGCACGCTGTGTCTCAGTCGTTCCGTACATGTTGACAATGTTGACATTGGGGGCCAAGCCCTGCAGAGAGCGGCAGTCTCGCTTGATCAGAATATCACCGACGAAGAAAGCGTGGTGAAGCGAGGGGAACTGTGCCGAAGCACCACCGACGAGAATCTGACCCATGGCAGGGGTAAGGTGAGTGACAGTAGCTCCATACTCGCGCATCCATTCGGCAAGCCTTTCATTCTGAATGTCCTCCCGGGCAGGAACCAGCAGCTGAGCTCCGAGGAAAAGAGGGGTGAAAATATCTCTCTGGATCGGGTCGTGAGCGATACCGCTGAGCATAGTGAACCGATCGTTGGGCGTCAGCTTGAAGGTCTCCGACATCCATGGGAAGTAGTATGCGAGAGAAAAGTGACGACCCTTGACACCCTTGGGCCTGCCCTCCGAGCCAGAAGTGAAGGACAAAGTCGGGGTGGAGTCGGGACCGACAACGACGCCAACAGACTTGGTCTTCAAAGGAACTTGGTTGGCCAAGACATCCTGGCCGTTGACCGATCCTCCGACGAGGGAGCCATCGTCGCGAAGGGCCAGGGCAGGGACTTCCGTGCGCAGCTCCAGATTCTTGTTAATGAATGAGCGGACCACATCGGAGAGCTCGCCAGCATCCTTTGTGGCCTTCTCAATGTTGATCAACGCCCGAGGGCGAGCCACATCAAGGTAGATGCACTGTCTTTCCGGGGGGTAGGCTGGGTCGATGACGGAGAAGGTCGCGCCCGCCTTCAGGATACCCATGACGGCTACCACCAGGTCGACACCACGGTAAGCGTACACCATGACGACCTCTCCTCTCTCCACACCCGACTGGACCAGATGATGACCCAAGATGTTCGAGGCCTCATTGATTTGCTTGTAGGTGAACTCACGGTGAGGAGACCGTTCCGACTTGGTCTCGACTACGCAGAGTCTCTCCGGATGTTTCTCAGCGTTGGCGGCGAAGATATCGTGGATAGCGCCGCGGAAATTGGACCAATTCAGATCGGAGGTCGGGTCCGGAAGAAGGGCCAGTTGATCCTCAGTCATGAAGTCAATGCGCCCAATTGCTTGTTCC
This sequence comes from Aspergillus brasiliensis CBS 101740, assembly GCF_001889945.1. NCBI lineage: Eukaryota > Fungi > Ascomycota > Eurotiomycetes > Eurotiales > Aspergillaceae > Aspergillus > Aspergillus brasiliensis. The sequence continues at coordinate 566,082 of NW_027137448.1, read as the reverse complement.
GGATTGCTGGTCGCGTTTTCAACCAAACGGGCAAGCTGCTTGAGGATAATGGAAATTCTCGAACTGGAGAATAGTCTTTGGTTGTAGTAAGCTCCCAATTCCGCCTGGGCCGTGGTGCCATCCGATGCACTGATCGGGGCAATGTTGACAACCAAATCTGTTGTCTCAAAGGTGTTGGCAGGGTAGTCCTGGGAGGCAGCAGGGGCATCGTAGGCAGCAAAGCGGAAGAGGACGGGGGAGCGTTCAGATTGGGACTTTTCTTGGATATAGGATCGTAGACTGCCCAAGGGTACGATCTCGGCCGAGCCTTGCTCGAATGCCTGGACAACAATCAGATGACCTATAATGACAAGATACGCCACCTTTATTCTTTTATCATACCTTCTGGACCTTGGCATATAGCTGTAGGAAGGTTTCGGATGCGTCAATTGGAACCCTCAGGACGAAAGGACGGCCATCGTCGCTGGAGCTGGTTCCGACGGCAATATCCTCGTCACCGGTGAGTCGTGCAACAAGCACGATGAAAGCCGTCAGAAAGACCGTAAATCCGGACGAAGAGCCCGAGATCTTCTGCAAGTCCGATTGCGTCTCCTTGGACAGCTGAATCGACTCAAAGGCTTCAATTGCCCTCTTGGGAAGCTCCTGCTTCTGGTTGTCGGGATAGTCTCGGGTGAGGGGAGACACTGTGAGGTTCTGGAGCCTCTGAGCCCATCGCTCGAGGCGCTCCTGCAAGGAGACTGATTCGACAGCCATGGTTACAGTTGCGATGCCCTTGTAAGTGGGGGATGAGGGACGTCAACTGCACTTGGCGGGAATATGAAAGGTCAGTAGGGAATAATGAATTAATTGGAATTGGAGATGGGAAGAGCAGCGATCAGCGATGAGTCAAGAGGGGCACGCGAGAAAAAGTGCCGATGTCGGCTGCACCACACCAGATAGTACTAGCCTGAGGTTTCCAATCCTTTTTCCTTTCCCCCCACAATTTGGGAGGATCATTTCGATGTCTGTGATTTCACCGCCTCTGGGGTACATCCAGCAGAATCCTTGAATCCTTCTGGCGGTAATAATACACTGACCGCCTTTCCCTGTTGCACTGCCACACATGCGGCGGTGGCTTACCACTCTTGATTGAGTCTCTGGGACTCTTTATCCACTTGGATGGAGACACCGTCGTATCGCTGACTTACCCGCTTGGGTCTAGGCTTCTGAACCCCCTTCCAAGCACTTCCGCATTGGGTTGATCAGGAACAAAGTGCAACGCTGCCTTCAGTCAGTTCAGTCTATGCTTCCAATCCTGCTGAGGTGCTTCGAATTGTCACTTCTTACTCTCGCTTGTCATGGGTTAATAGACGTGTCTCTGACGTCTCTTTCACATCTTCTTTTGCTTTTCATTATTATTCTATTCCCTCGTTCAACCACCTTCGCTTCTTCAGTTCCATCCCGTAACCCCCTAAAGACGTTGGCTGTAATACCTAATTTATTACTTACCGTTTGTTTCCTACCCGCATTGGGAACAGACAGAAGCCTCACAGAAGACGTTCGGTCACTTTCTCACTTTTGACTTGGACGACCGGAACTCCCACTCGGCAGATTTCCCCTAATTGATTCAGGCCTGACCCAGGCCGTGCATCCTAGGTCAACATGATCCCTCATCGGAGCACAGCTCTCATTACCATCATCGTCTTTGTTGCCCTTGTCTTGGTTATCTTCTCCTCCTCCCCGACGACCGACCCTTCGACTGGTGAGGAAGTCTCCGGCCCGGCCAAATATGTCCCTCACCCGAAACTTCCTTCGTTAAATAACCTGCATCTGCCATCGTTTCACCCGACTGTGCATACACCTCCGGAACCGCAGCCTAACAGCACTAGCGGCGAGTCCAAGTGGTTCAGCGACTGGTCGTGGATCAATCCTTTCTCATCATCGATCACACTCGATGAGAACCGTTCCGTCCTCCCTCCTCTCAGAAATCGCCCGTTCATTTACACGTACTACGAGCCCAACAAAGGAAACGATCAGGAGGAGGATAATGCAGACGCGCAGCTGCTTCTCGCCTGGCGCAGGGCTTGGTTTGCGCAAGGGTTCCGACCCGTCATCCTTGGCCCTGGGGAGGCCATGAACAACCAGCTTTACGAGCTTGTTCAGCCCTTGAGTCTTAAGCCGGAGCTTGAAAGCGAGCTGTTCAGATGGCTGGCCTGGGGTCATATGGGCGATGGTATGCTTGCAGATTGGCACTGCTTTCCCATGGCCCGATACGACAACGCTCTTCTCACTTATCTGCGTCGGGGCACCGATCCTGCCCTTATCACACGATTTGATGGCATTGGGAATGCTCTGTTTGCTGGTGAGAAATCACGTATCAACGATGCCATCAAGCAGGCCATGAACAAGGTGGATGACAAGTCCACCTCACTGATAGATCTGCTTCCGGCGGAGTTCTTCAGGGTCGAAGAGCCTACCGCTCTGGCTCTCTACGACTCGGCTGCCATTACCAGCCACTACCCTACAGTTGCTGAGAAGATTGTCTCCTCACCTACCGCTGGGCGATTGGCCCTGGCAGAGTTGATCAATGCCCACTTGCACGGCACTTTCCAGAACTCCTTCCCCGCGGGTATTGCTGTTCTGAAGCCATTTCCCGAGCATACTACGGCTTTGGTGGAACCGGCCCTTCGGCTTGCCAAAGCCCTGGTTCAATGTCCTGCTTCTCCCGTTCCCCGCTCGTGCCCTCCGAACTCGCCGAAATGCCATCCCTGCGATGCCGAAAAGCCCATGCAGGTTAGCCAGCCAGCGACCTACAGGAATACGACTCAAGTCTTCACAATCGGGACTCTGCCTCATCCTTTTACGCTCATTAGTCTACAGCAGGATTCTACTGAGGTCACAACGCGGCATATCCGCCGCGAGACAGACCGTGATGTGTGGTTGGCCGAAGTGACCAAAGAGCACCTCGGCACTGACATCGGTGGTTCCGCAAGAGCTGTTGTGTTCAAGAGAGCCGTTGCCGATGACGCCGTCGTAGGCACCTCACTATGGATGACTGTCGAGTCGCTGCCCCCTCAGGCCGGTCAGTCGCTGCCGTCCGAGCTTTTGGATGAGTTTGAGTGGCAGTTTGGATTCAAGATCCCCCGTGATAGCAAGGTAGATGCGAAGAATGAAGACGAGAAGAAGGAATCTATCCAGCAGGCCAACCCGAGCGAGCAAGGTGTCGAGAAGGAGTATGGCATCCTGAAGCAGGCACGGGAGTTCTTGAAGGGCAAGGGGACCAACAGAATCGGTATCACTGATGTGGCGGAGGCCTGGAACCTGGCGGACACGGAAGTCTGGCGTTTTGTGAGAGCATACCGGTATGTACACCCCACACAGACTACAAAATTGGCAGTTATTCTTTTCTTCCTCCCTGCTACGAAATGGGAAAGAACAACCTGGAAACTGAATGGTTATGGGCTAACAAGTCATCATCTGCAGTGCGCGCAGCGTCGTGGAACGCAAGAAATGGGAGGAAGAAGAAAAGGACTTCATTGGCGCCAAGCCAAAAGTATAATTAGTATCTCTGTTTGCTTCTACTGATAGACATGTTATTGCTAGTGCTTGCTGGTGTACATTGCTTCTCTTCACTTGAACTGTTTCTTTATCTTGGCCTTGATGGCTTCGGCCAGAGCATTGGGAGCGGCGTTGATCGATACCTATTATTTTTCTCCTTGCTGTTAGTACTAGGTCTTATATCTTGCTATATAATTGTTTGCTTTACTGATTTCCTGTTTTAAGAGCATAATTAACGCTCTACTAATTTAGTACACAGTACTAGTTGGCTCACCGGGCACCAGTGAGAGTCGCCAAATTAGTGATCAGATGACCTCTGCCGTAGGTTACCGCCCATCGGACAGTGGCGATCGCCGGCGGGTAGACCAGCGATAGCCAGTGATAACCGCAGTGGGGAGGCAACGATAAGCTTGTCGATGACTCCATTTCCTTGGTTAGCTCCTGACTTTGGGTTTGGGAGGAACTTCACCCCTTTCTTCATCGTTTTGCCACCATAAGTTTCATAGTATATCCTTCTACTCCGGAGTATATTCTGAATCACTGTTGCTCAGAATACCTTCATGGATACTGTCCTGATCCAGCTTTGAAGCAACTTGACTATCATTACTTTGACAGGCCAGTCTTGGCGTCCGCTCATCTCGGCGGGGAAATCGACTTTCCGCATTTGAGTTTCAGGGATCAAGATGGCCCCAGGCATATTAGAATCACCAAAGCCAACGGTGGCTGCCAGCAAGGCTGTCACCTTGGCTCAGCTTACAGAAGATTGGGACGACACTATTCGTTTCTATCTCAACGGCACCAAAGTCGTCCTCGACTCGATCAATCCTGAAGTCACGTTATTGGAGTATCTGCGGGGTATCGGTCTGACAGGCACGAAGCTAGGGTGTGCAGAAGGTGGTTGTGGTGCTTGCACAGTGGTATGCATTCATGTTATTTCTTGAGTATTTAGATTCATGTTGACGTGGAACAGGTTGTATCGCATTTCAATCCAACGACGAAGAAGCTTTACCATGCCTCAGTTAACGCTTGCCTTGCACCCTTGATTAGTGTGGACGGGAAACATGTTATAACGGTGGAAGGTATCGGTGACGTGAAGAATCCTCATGCTGTTCAACAGCGACTTGCGGTTGGGAATGGAAGCCAGTGCGGTTTCTGTACGCCAGGTATCGTCATGGTATGCTCTTCCAGGAATACTGAGTGGCGGAATCAACCTGACAAGTTCTCAGAGCCTCTATGCCCTCCTACGCAATAACTCCGCGCCCACCGAACACGACGTCGAAGAAGCGTTTGACGGTAATCTATGTCGTTGCACCGGATACAGGCCCATACTGGATGCTGCCCAGAGCTTCACAGCTCCCAAGGGCTGCGGGAAATCTCTGGCCAACGGTGGAACAGGATGTTGTATGGATAAGCAGAACGGCGCTGGAGGTTGCTGTAAGCAGCCGTCGGGGGATACTACAGATGGAGACGGACCGAAATTCACGCCGCCAGAGTTCATCGAATACAGTCCAGGCACAGAGCTGATTTTCCCGCCTCAGCTCCACAAGCATGAATTTCGGCCTTTGGTTCTCGGTAACAAGAAGAAGAAGTGGTATCGCCCGGTCACTCTCGAACAATTATTGGAAATCAAGGCTGTCCACCCTGATGCGAAGATCATTGGGGGAAGCACGGAGACACAGATCGAGGTCAAGTTCAAGGCCATGAGGTACAGCGCTTCCGTTTACGTTGGTGATATTCCGGAACTACGTCAGTATTCCCTCAAGGATGACCATCTGGAGATCGGAGCCAATGTATCCTTAACCGACCTTGAATCAATTTGTGATGAAGCCCTCGAGCGCTATGGGCCATTGCGAGGCCAGCCATTCAGCGCCATCAAGAAGCAACTCCGCTATTTCGCTGGAAGGCAAATTCGCAATGTCGCGTCACCGGCAGGAAACCTAGCCACAGCATCTCCGATTTCTGACCTGAACCCGGTCTTTGTCGCCACCAACACTGTTCTTGTAGCCATGTCGTTGGGTCAACTTATCGAAATCCCTATGAGCCAGTTCTTCAAGGGTTATCGATCCACTGCGCTCCCGCCTGACGCTATCATTGCTTGTTTACGGGTCCCAGTTGCGTCTGAAAAGGGAGAATACCTGCGTGCCTACAAGCAATCAAAGAGAAAGGATGATGACATTGCAATTGTGAACGCAGCTTTGCGGGTCTCCCTTTCTCCTTCCCATGATGTGCAAAGCGTAAATCTGGTCTTCGGAGGGCTGGCCCCCATGACCGTGTCAGCACGTAACGCGGAGGCCTTCTTGGCTGGCAAGAAGTTCACCAACCCCGCTACCCTGGAGGGTACCATGGGTGCCTTGGAGCAGGACTTTGACTTGAAGTTCGGTGTTCCTGGAGGAATGGCGACGTACCGGAAATCCCTCGCCTTGGGATTTTTCTACCGTTTCTACCATGATGTACTGTCCTCCATTCAGGTCACGGATGCAGATGTCGATGAAGATGTCATTGCCGAGATTGAACGAGCCATTTCATCTGGAGAGAAAGACCACGAGGCTTCTGCAGCATATCAACAGAAGATATTAGGAAAGGCTAGTCCTCATGTCTCTGCACTAAAGCAAGCTACAGGAGAAGCACAGTATACCGATGACATGCCAATGATGAAGAACGAGCTTTACGGCTGCATGGTTCTTTCGACCAAGGCACATGCTCGTATCCTTAGCGTGGACACTTCAGCAGCTTTTGATATTCCTGGCGTTGCTAACTACGTGGACCATACCGATCTCCCTAACCCTAAGGCTAACTGGTGGGGAGCTCCCAACTGCGATGAAGTTTTCTTCGCGGTCGATGAAGTCACGACTGCTGGTCAGCCCATTGGTATGATTCTCGCAACGTCGGCTAAGATCGCTGAGGAGGGCGCAAGAGCGGTCAAGGTAGAATATGAGGAGCTGCCGGCAATCTTGAGTATGGAAGAGGCAATTGAGGCCGAGTCATTCTTTGAACACTCCCGCTTCATCAAATGTGGGGACCCCGAGAGTGCCTTCAAAGAAGCAGACTATGTCTTTACTGGACAATCAAAAATGGGTGGTCAGGAGCACTTCTACCTGGAAACCCAGGCCTGTGTTGCTATTCCCAAGCTTGAAGACGGGGAGATGGAGATCTGGAGTGGAACACAAAACCCTACGGAGACGTGAGTCACAACTTCTATTGTGAGAAAGGCTTTACTGATTATTTCTAGGCAAACTTACGTTGCGCAAGTCACTGGTGTGGCTGCCAACAAGATCGTGTCTCGGGTAAAGCGCCTTGGAGGCGGCTTTGGTGGCAAAGAGACGCGTTCGGTTCAACTGGCTGGCATTTGTGCCACAGCTGCTGCAAAGGCGAAGCTACCTGTGCGGTGCATGCTCAACCGCGATGAGGATATTGCTACGTCGGGCCAACGCCATCCATTCTTCTGCCGCTGGAAGGTGGGAGTGACGAAAGAAGGTAAACTGCTTGCATTTGACGCGGATGTGTACGCCAACGGTGGCCACACCCAAGATCTGTCTGGTGCAGTAGTAGAACGAGCGCTCTCACACATTGACGGGGTGTACAAGATACCGAACATGCACGTCCGCGGTCGTATCTGCAAGACGAACACCGTTTCAAACACCGCATTCCGTGGCTTCGGCGGCCCTCAGGGCATGTTCTTCGCCGAGTGCATGGTATCAGAGGTTGCGGATCATCTCCAGATACCAGTCGAACAACTCCGCTGGCAGAACATGTACAAGCCCGGAGAAACGACTCACTACAACCAGGAGCTCAAGGATTGGCATGTGCCGTTGATGTATAAGCAAGTTATGGATGAGAGCTCGTACGAGGAGCGACGGAAAGCTGTGGAGGAGTACAACAAGAAGCACAAATGGTCCAAGCGCGGGATGGCTCTTATCCCCACCAAGTTCGGTATCTCTTTCACGGCTTTGTTCTTGAACCAGGCTGGCGCACTGGTGCATATCTACCACGACGGAAGTGTCCTAGTGGCTCACGGCGGAGTCGAAATGGGTCAAGGGTTGCATACCAAGATGACGATGATCGCGGCCGAAGCTTTAGGTGTGCCTCAATCCAACGTCTTTATTTCGGAGACTGCCACGAATACTGTGGCCAACACGTCGTCCACGGCTGCATCGGCCAGTTCTGATCTGAATGGCTACGCCATCTTCAATGCTTGCGAGCAGCTCAATGAGCGTCTGCAGCCATATCGGGAGAAGATGCCGGGAGCCACTATGAAGGACCTCGCTCATGCAGCTTACTTTGACCGAGTCAACCTTTCCGCGCAGGGATACTACCGTACCCCAGACATTGGCTACGTATGGGGCGAAAACAAGGGTCAAATGTTCTTCTATTTCACGCAGGGCGTAACGGCCGCCGAGGTGCAGATCGACACGCTCACAGGCGACTGGACTCCTTTGCGTGCTGATATCAAGATGGACGTTGGTCGTACAATCAACCCATCGATTGACTACGGACAGATCGAAGGCGCTTTCATTCAAGGTCAGGGGTTGTTCACCACGGAAGAGAGTCTGTGGCACCGGGCCTCGGGACAGATATTCACCAAGGGACCTGGAAACTACAAGATCCCTGGCTTCCGGGATATTCCTCAGGTATTCAACGTCAGCCTACTGAAGGACGTGGAGTGGGAGAACCTGCGCACTATCCAGCGATCCCGTGGTGTTGGTGAACCGCCGCTATTCATGGGCAGCGCTGTCTTCTTTGCCATCCGCGATGCGCTTAAGGCAGCACGCCAGCAATGGAACGTGCAGGAAGTGTTGCGACTAGAGAGTCCGGCGACTCCCGAGCGGATCCGGGTCAGCTGTGCTGATCCGATTATTGAACGGGCGCGCGTGGTGCCGAAGGAGGGTGAGAAGAGTTTCTTTGTAGCGATATAAGCAGCATGATACGATACCATTATCAGATGTTTACTGAAGATAACGGCCGGCCAGATAGTCCATGTAATGTCAGGTTTAAGTAAGCCATAATAGTTAACCTGTAAATTGATATGCAAGAATATCTCTATCTATACTCAATAACACGGCCTCGCCCGCTTCTACCACGCATCTCAGCTACTAGTAGTTTCCGCGTGTGGGAGCCCCAGACCAACACCCCGAAGGAGGGTGGGGCAGCTGGCCTGAAAATTGGAGAAGGGTCTGACGGCTGCTTAACTAGCAATAGCAAACCCTCCACCGGAAGACCTTCCCAGTTCCCTCGGCTCGCATATCCGCCGTCACTCCACCGGGACTGATTACCTCTTTAGGCAATGGGTCCAGAGTACTAGTTACTCCGATGTATTGTTTTGACGCCAATCTCAAAACTGCCCCTCACTCCAAAACATCCTTATCCTCCCCTCAATCCCGGAGACAGTGAGAAAATACAATCAGAAAAGTCAGTCAGAATGCCCATCACAGTCCACTGCGTCCGCCACGCCGAAGGCGAGCACAATCTCGAGCCCCAAGACTTCACCCTCCTTGACCCCAAACTCACCCCAACCGGCCAGGCTCAATGCCTCGCTCTTCTCAATTCCGGACAAATCGATCAGACACGGATATGCGTGGTAGCAGCATCGCCTATGTTCCGCACCCTCGAAACAGCACACCTGGTATTCGGCCCCGCGCTCGGGAATGGCCATTGTAACCCCCAGATCCAGGCGTTAGCTGATGCGCAGGAAGTCTGCGACTACCCATTCAACACTGGCTCAGATCCGTCGGTCCTACAGGCGAGGGTATCAGCTGCCAACATCCCAGTGGATTTGAGTCGCGTACCAGAGGGCTGGAACACCAAGCCGCGTGGGTCCCGGTATTTTCCCGCGCGGGATGCCCTGGAGGCCCGGGCCCGAGCATGTCGGGAACAACTACTTGAGCTTGGAAGGCAGTTGGAAAAGACAGGGGTGGAAGATCCGGAAATTGGGCTCGTGGCACACGGGGGGATTCTTCATTTTGTGACGGGGGATTGGGAGGGTGCGGGGACTTATAGTGGGACTGGTTGGCGGAATGCGGAGGCGCGGAGTTATACTCTAATAGAAGGAGCCGGTGGGGAGGTGATGCTTGTTGAGACGGTGGGAAGTCAGGAGAGGAGAGCGAAGCGGTTGAATACGGAGGTGACTCCGGAGCAGGAGCAGGGGCAAGAGCAGCTTTTTGAACTTGCTATGGAGGCGTGGGAGAATCAGGGGCTGCATTCGCTTCCTTTGACTTCATCTGCTGAGTAGACCGGAAGGGATTGCGTCTGGGAAATGTACATTTAAGCAACTAAATAGATCTTCTGGCAGTAGTAGAGACTTGTTGAACCATAATTTCGTAAGGCAGGGTCAACCGGGGAGTGAAAACGACATCTTCATAACGAGTAAATATTGGACCAGCTTCTTGTATACAGTCCCCTGCCAATGTTCTATAGAGTCGGTCTGGAAGAATAACATTCCGGTGCATTGCTAACTAAGCGGCAACACGAAGTTAACGCAGCAAGTATCCAGGAAAAACATCCGTGGCAACCTCGACACCATAACTCACATTCTACTTACATGATATACAATCTGTGCCGGTGTCTCCGTATCAGGCATTGGCTCGCGTAGAAGTCATTCAATGCAGACTTCTAGCACCAAAGTGCCTAGCGCCTGCCAACGCTGCCGGCGTCAGAAGCTTAAGGTCCGCACGCCATTCATATAATTCTCCAAAGAATCCCATTCCGGGCAGATTGCTTACCAAACACGCCCAGTGTGATGTCCAACGACCATGTCTTCTCTGTGTTCGAGTTGGCGCTCGTTGCTTGCCGGGTCCAATGACCCGGTGGAGGCCGTATCAGCCTCCGGTTCCGCATTCTAATGAGCGTCTGCAAGCCTGGAATGATCAAGAGGCTAACGGCACAGAGACTGGGGATCTGTCTGAACAGAATTCTACCAATCCAGAACCTATTCAACGCGAAGAACAATCTTTAGATTCCACCAGGATAGATCCGGCACAGAATAGGTATTGGAAATCAAGCTCCACAATCGCTTTAGTAGATGGGGTGAGTTCTTTGCAGCGTGTATCATAGAAGATTCCAGCTCATGTATTGTAGGCATTTCGGCTTCATAATGCCAATGTACCCGAAGATCCTGTAACAACAGCTATTCCCGGTGGCCATGGACCAGAAGATAGTCCATTGGCCATGCCGCACGACGAAGGAAACTCCCTGCCTCCAATGCAACGAACAAGTCTGTCGACCGCTAGGCGACCACAACCAGGCGGTTTGTTCTTGCCTGCCGCGGAGCTACTCTCGCTATTGCCTCCATTTGAGGCAGCTGGCTTGCTCGTGGATACCTACTTTGACCGAGTTCACTGGTTCATGTTAATCTTCCAACAGAATGAGTTCCGTCGCCAATGGCCGCAATTATACCAACGTCAGTCGGGCCAAGGAACAAACAGCCTTGTCAACGCAGCCTTCCTGAGCACATTTCTTGTGGTGATCGCAATTGGTCTACAGTACACAGGACCCTATCGGCAGAAACTGTTAGCCGAACACGGTGTACTTCCCGACCTGAAGGACCGTATCTTGTCCACTGTGAGGGCCAGGCTCCTAGATGTCATGTCACTGGGCTCGCTAGAAGCAGCCCATACATGTGTTTTACTGGGGACGTATTACTTATATCATGGGGCACCTCGCTTGGCATGGCCGGTGTGCGGCTGTGGGCTTCGTATTGCTCAGGCTTTGCATCTTCACCGACGGTCACAACAGGCCGAGCCACGCCAGCAGATTGAAACAAGAAAGCGTTGCTGGTGGGCTATTTACGAGATCGAGACCTTCTCTGCTGTAGTGTACGGTTATCCCCATAGTATATGGGATGCGGATTGCGATGTTGAACCGTTGGATCCATCTGCCAAGTCTCAGGTAGTCCAGTCTCCCCGCTCCTTTGATGAGCCACTCAGGTGCGAGACTAGCTTACTCTCCTATAAATACTTCATGTCGAAACTCTCAGTTATCACAAAAGCTGCGCTGGCCGAGTTGTATCATGCCAACAACGGCACGACAGATAGAGAGAGACATCCTCAATCGCAGTCGCATCTACAGCAGACTATCCAGACAGTGGCCAAATTTGGGTTGAGGCTACAGAAGTGGCAATCAGAGATTCCTCTTGAGCTACAATGGGACCATGTCGCTGATAAGGTTAATTACTCAACTGCCGATGAGATTGATCGGGATATCGGAGCGTCGGGGCCGCGCTTCGAAAACCATATCTATCAGTTGCAGGCAATGACCCTCATGCTAGCGTATGAAAACGCTAGAATCCTTATCCACCGCCCGCTCTTGTCGTATAAGCTTTTAGACAGGAATGGCACTGATATTTCTAGCGAAAGCTCTAACAGTGCAAATCAGTCGAATCCGTTGTTTTCATCGCTAGAGTCATGCCGTGCTGCAGCTCTCAAGATGTGTTCTATTCAAGCCAGTCCCATCCTCAAGCTAGTATCTGAAATGTACGCCGCGGCCTTTGTCAGTATTCATACATTTACTGCCGGCATCACCCTCGGTATACTGTGCAGTATGGATCCGCTAGGTCCCCAGTCGAGCATGTCTAAAAAGGGACTTCAACAAGTAATGGAGATCCAGGAAGAATTGAAAATACGATCTGTCGCGGCGGAGCAGGGACTAGTCATTCTCCAGCGATTGACAAAACTGGTCATGCAGAAAGAGCTCGATGTTCTCTTAGGCACCAATAAACCCATGGAGACTTCGCATTCGAGATCAGTGGCAGCTCCATTGGAGCAGACTGTCGTTCATACTCCGCAATCGCTTGCCAAGGATGCCGCAGCTGGCAATAGAGATCTCGGAAATACCTCAGCACCAGGTCTTAGTCCTAGTGACGTGCAATCGCGCCCTGGAGCCCTGCGCTACATATGCGACCCTGCCTTGACCGAAGTGCTTCATGATTTTGACGAAGGTAGGTTTTTCTCATTGCCCGTCACGATGCCAGGCTAAACATATGTCCAAGCATTACTGTCTTACGCACCCCAGCCCGATTCAATCTTAGGAGATAATGTTGATAATCAGTTCGTCTGGCCCCCAACCCTCGATGGGTTTCCTGTTCTTGATCAGACCTGGATGTGGGATCTCGACAAGGACCCTTTCGTCAACGGAGAGGATCAACGTTAGAAACAAGAGACCAACTGCAACATAGTCCAGAAGCAACGTAGACCAGAAGAAAACCCTACAAGCGAACATCTAATAAATACCAACCAATGGTTCGAAAGCTCAATTGAAAATGCCAACAATCATACTCAGTAGACTAAGTTTTATCTAAGATTACATTTTGCTCAGAAGCACATCACAATAGCAAACCAATTCAATAACCACCCGTCTCACCCTCCTCTTTCATCGGCTTGAAAGAGACCTCAACAGGCTCATTACCAATCCCCCTCTTCCTCGCATCCTCAAGAATAGCCACCGTCGCCGTCGCCCCAATGCGAGTAACCCCCAGACTCATCACATGCAACAAGTCATCCAAAGTGCGAACCCCACCGGCAGCCTTCACCTGCACCTTATCCCCAGACTTGGCCCGCATCAACTTCAGATCCCTCACCGTAGCACCCTTATAATTATAAGACCCATCCGCCTGCTTAACAAACCCATAGCCCGTCGAAGTCTTCACAAACGCCACCCCTAGCTGAGTGCAAATCTCACACAGCCGAGCAATATGCTCGGGCTGCAAGTAATCATTCTCAAAGATCACCTTGAGAATCGCCTGATTCGCCGTAACAGCCTCATTAATCCGGCGGATCTCATCCGTCACGTACTCCCAGTCACCGCCCAGGACCTTGCCGATGTTCACCACCATGTCGATTTCAGCGCCCCCGGCCTGTGCAGCCGCCGTGGCTTCGGCCACTTTGATCTCCGTGGTGCTGTTACCGTGAGGGAAGCCGATCACGGGACAGATCAGGATGTCGCTGCCTGCGAGTTCCTTTTTGGCCAGGGGGATAAGGTATGGTTTCACGCAGGCGGTGGCGACGTGGTTGTCTCGGGCGATCTTGAGCCCCGCGAGAATGTCGGCGTCGGTCATGGTGGGGTGTAGGAGGGAGTGGTCGATCATTTTGGCTAGTTGGGTGAGAGTTACGGTGATGGTGTTGTTGGTAGCCATGTTGGATAAATTTCAAGTTCAGATGTGGACAGTGTTATGTAGATGTGACTATTGTTGTAATTGAATTGATATGATAGTACATGGCTTGGGAATGAGAGAGAAGGTCATGATGGATTTCCTCGGCATATTATATGTATTGAATTGAAGGCTGTCATTGAGATCATTCTATGCCGCCACTACTCATTACCGGATGTGGTAATATCCTCCACCGGAGCAACAATCCACGTTGGCCTGGTAGCCACCGAGGTAAAGAACACTAGAAAAAAATATAGAAAGCGACGAAATTTTCTATTCCTTTCTGGATTTAGTTGTTTTTGCCTTAGTTGATAACAATAATGACTCTTATTTGCCCCTTGATTCCTACATGTCAAGGGATCATCAAGCATAAGGAATTTGCACCAATCCAATTCACTGCGGCAATGCATAGATCCCGAAACAGACTTATCCTGGCTGCCAACGAGCACCTCGGAGAATTGTTAGTAAGCCATTTATACATGCACTTAGTGTTCGAATCCAGATTTCTATATATTCTTTTGACGGATGATCAGGTACGTGATGGCGTTGAACCTGATGGATATATAAAAGAGTGGAATGATGGCTTCCGTATTTGTTCTGGTCCGTTTTTTACGCGGAAGGTTATCATACCGGGATGAAGCGTTATTATCATGAGTCTTTCGGGGGACAATGCTAAGGTGATATCAGGATTATAGTATTTACAGTACAAGTATATGGTCTAGAATGTAATACGAATTCAGGCTTTGATCATCGTGTAATCGAGGTAGTCGCTGTGATGATAGTAACGGTCTGGTGTGGGGTTAACTGTTTCCAGAAAACAATACATGCCCATGGGGTTCAGACAAGTCTAGGGTAATTTGGAGAAGAGTTTCTGCGCGGTGGAGTACGGCTAGGTGCATATGTACATATTACGATGCAGTCAACGAGTAACTAGTTGAGGGGGTCACACGGTTAGCAGGTGCATCACAATTTGTTGATTTCCAATCCCTAGGTTGTTACTACTTGGGGAAAGCCTTCCACCGGGTATCATCTCCTACTTTGGCAATCATCTAATGGGCTTAGTCTGGGGTCATCTCTTTATGAGGAGGTCGATTTCCCTCACCCCCGCTTCTTGCTCTGGGGTAAGTCTCATGACTCGAAAAACGCAGTGTCCTCTCTGAAACCACTGTGACTATTCATCTATCTCTCTCATCCGAGATTAAAATCGGAAAAGATGGATCCTCAAACTCCATTACCCCAGAAATGCAAAGCTGGAGTGGTTTCCAATAATGGTCCAGATTACCAATTATCTGTCCAAGAGGTCGCAGTTCCAACACCAGGTAGGTTCCTTCCCCCTCCCCTGACTGGTTCGCATCAAGGAAGTCGTTGTCTGTTAATTCAACAACTCTGTCCAGGACCGGACCAACTTCTGATCAAATTGAATGTGACGGGCCTCTGCTACAGTGATATTCATTACATGTTGGAAGACATTCCGCTTCCACGGATGGGTGATTATGGTGTTCATTCTCCAGGACACGAGGGAGCAGGTGTGGTAGTCGCTGTGGGACAGGACGTGAAGGGCTGGAAAACAGGTGATCGAGCAGGAGTCGCACCCACCTGGGATACCTGTATGAGTTGCGACTTATGCTCTTCTAATATGGAATGTCATTGTCCTGATGCAGTGTCAACTGGATTGAAGGTTCCTGGTGAGAGTTCACCAACATATAACCCACAGCATGGCCCCTCTATTCTAATGATCTTCGCTACTAGGCACGTATCAGCAATATATTGTGAGTCCGGCACGGTATACAACACGTATTCCGGACGGCGTTGATGATTTTGCCGCCGGTCCTATCATGTGCAGTGGGTCAACTATGTTCAGAGCGGTATGCAACAGTCCTCCGCGTCTTTTTCCTTGGACCTGTTATGAAGGCAGAATGAATGGACTAATATAGCTTCATAGCTTCGAGAGCCAAATCTGCACGCAGGTCAATGGGTAGTCATCATCGGGGCGGGAGGTGGAGTCGGTCATATGGGTGTCCAAATTGCGAAAGCGATGGGCTTGAGGGTCATTGGAGTCGATACAGGCGAGGACAAAGAGCAGCTGTGTCTCCAACTTGGCTGTGAAGGTTTTGTCGACCATCGCAAATCCAACGATCTGGCCGCGGAAGTAATCCGACAAGCTGACGGTCAAGGTGCACATGGTGTACTGGTGACTGCATCATCAGCTGCTGCATACCGAGTAGCACCCCGGATGCTCCGTGTAGGTGGAGTCGTCGTGTGTGTGGGTATTCCTGCCTCTGGCACTGCGGTCGCAGGAGACGATCCTATGTATATCATTCTCAAAAACCTGAAGATCGTTGGCTCCCTGACTGGGTCGCGTCAGGATACACTTGGAGCTTTGTCACTGGCTGCACGGGGCCTTCTCAAGCCAGTCTATGAGCTGTTTAGCATAGACCAATTACCCGATGCAGTCGACCGGCTCAGACAAGGACAGGTTAAAGGGCGCTGTGTGGTGGATTTCAATGCATGAATGAACAGTTGCATTCTGAGCCTGCGTTAACTGATCTAGGGAATAACCCCCCTTTACTGGATGATATCAGATTTCTGAAGATATTAAAAAAAAAGAAATCAAGGAATAATCTATCTCACATGTTCAATGACGCAGATTGCAACTTGTAATACGATTTTTGCGTGGGCTTGTATTATCGACATGTGGAGCTTCTATAGTAGTGGCAACACAAACCTATCCGAGGCAGGAAATCTGTCCCGGTGGATGTACTCACCATTCGTGGAGCACTGGAGTAGATAATTGTTGTGTTGGCCACAGTCGAAGCTGCAAGTATGAATGAGACTTTTCAGGCAGCGCGCTTCATGGAATGAGAACTCATATTACAACCGCCTTTTTCAGACATTCGCCGTGTCTCTCGAACTTCCTTTTCAACCCCCTCTTCTCTCATATTCTCAATTCCTCACAGCAGGTCCACAATTCCTTACCCAGAAACCTTCACCGGATTCCAAATCACCCAATTGCCGACGAATGGACCAAGTTCGCAGTGAACTCTTGGTACCCACGACCACTTGAAGACCTTGACGTCGATGGGAAAAATAGAATGCTGCAGTGTCTGCTTCGAGCGATATGCACTCGATCAATGGCGACTGGGGTGATTTGCCCATATCCACTTGCCGTTGGCCACGAGATTGTCGGCAAGGTACTGAAGGTATGGTCTTATTGCCATAGGGGAGCCCGGATGGGAGAAAGATCACGAAATGACGTTTGATCTGATCATCATCAACACCGTCAACTCCTCTGACAGCTTCGATCTCAACAAGTACCTCAGCTTGCTTGATGTCCATGGTCGGTGGAATTCGGTGGGCCTTCCTGGTGGGAGTGGCATGACTGTTCAAAACCAGGACTTTGTTCGAAATGGTTGCTTCATGGGAACTACTCACCTAGGAGTCGCAAGGAGATGCTAGAGATGTTTTCGGCCTGATCCCTTTCGGGACGAGGAGATAATTCTTTCCAGTGAGGGCCTGGCTAGAGCATTGGAGAGAATGCACGATGGTGGTGTGCGATACTGATCATGCATGGTCGATTATGACAAGGTGTCTGGTGCATGATGGCATAGCCTTCGGGAAAGAGGTCACTCATGCTCAAGTATATAATTTTTGAATAGGATGATTCTTGCCTACTTAGCAACCGCAACCTCTATCCTGATTGTAGATACTGTGAACTAGTAAATATTTAGTAGCTGGCATCGGCAGTTGTATTTCCATGGATCCTGTTGGGTACCAGACAACTTACTGCCACTGCAGATCAAAGCTGACGGATGCTGTTTGGGATCTGTAGGGGCTATGTGTGCCATCTAGGAACAGGCTAGCTTTAAAGAGTGTATTGAGTGGGTATATTGATCTATTGGGATATGGTAAACTCTAAGTACAAGAAAGTACTAGCTGGCTAAGAAACAAAGGGTTGGCAGGTTGGTTACATGAACAGGCCGCAGATCAATGCTTCTCCATTCCATATTCCACATAGCTGCTTCCTCGCAGATCCGACACCCCGTCCACTCGAAGAGCATTGCGCTGGCCTGCGAACCCAACTTTCTCGTCCGGGTACTCCAACTCGTTGCTCACCACGGCGGCAGAGCTTCCCTGGCTAGTGGCGACTTCGTACCGAGGGGCTGGCTGCGAGCGCGCAGCAGTCTCATCGGCGTCACGGTGACTCGTAAGAGTAGTGAGGGGCACATCGATGAAACCTTGTGAGTCCGGACCAGAGCCTGGGCTCGGTCGTGAATTGAAAGGAGCAGGCCCGCCCTCGCCGCGGTTCTTGTCCCGACCCCAAAAGAGTGTTAGGGCGCGGAGAATGCCGAACATGGCATTGATGACCCAGACCAGAAGGATGCAGGAAGCAATGATGACTTCGATTAGGAGAGCCTTCTCTAGGGCGCTGATGACCTTATACACAACTTCGGTGATCTTGTTGGAGGTTTCGTCGCCGGCGTCGGCGAGGAAGCTTTCTGATGCATCGGAACTGTTGAGACTCCCTTCTGCACCGCGCGAGAAGGTGTCATTGGGGAGGAGAGGAAAATCTACGTGGGCATGATCGGAAACCCAAGTAAGGCCTTTCTGGACGCTCTCGACCTTGAGGCCAATCAAGCAGTCGAAGACGTCGAGAAGAGGCTCGTAGAGTAAGGTTCCACCGAAGGTGTCGTTGAGGACCCCGATTGTTTTGTTGACAAAGGTATTCAGTGTATCATTCAAAGCGCCGGTGCTGGTGTTGACCCAGCTGAATACGTGGTCGTTGATCTCGTCGTCAGCATTTAGAATGACTTTGTTGGCACTGTTGGCCCATTCAGCAGAAGTATTCTGTAAGACGCCAACGACCTCTTCGGCAAAATCGCCTACTTCGTTGGAGAGCTCCGGAACTGTCCTCTTGACGGCGCTAAGAAGGATATACTGGCAGAGGCAAGAGAGCAGACCAGCCAGTGCGAGAAGAAGGACGAATAAGGCGGCGGGGGAGGTTGCATACGCAATCACCCAGCGTACAAGTATCTGTCTGCGGCTGTTGCTGAATCGACTGGCGGCTTTGATGCCCATTGCTGCCGTGTGAGGCCGGGAAACTATGTAGACGACGTCCATGGGATCATGAGCTTCCTTGCGAACGAGCTGGGAGCGCTCTTTCATGATGTGCCAGCGCCGGATCTCCTGCCAGGCCATGGGGACGCAAGCGATAATGGCCGCCACGACCAGAACAGCGATGAATATCTTGCGGGCGGTTAAAATTATGTCGGTTGCCCCGGCAAAGAATGAGTTTATCCCATCGTTTTTGTCGCAGAATGTCAGTTTCTTCTTCGCAGGGACAGGAAATGCGGAGGCATTGAAGGTATAATTTCCGAGTGACTCGTTGACCAGTTTCTTGACTTCGTCAAAGGGAAATCGAATCACATTCTCGGTGAAGTTCATGACTTCGGTGAAACTCGGGATGGAGCTGTTAATCTTCTGAAGATCCTTATCGATCGACGAGGGCAGCTGTACATTTTCCAGTTCATCGATTTCGCTGCTGATATTCAAGGTCGGTACTTTCCCTCCGAATAGACTGGCAACCCCATTTATCTTGTCTATCAGAGTGTTATAGTCGTTTTGGAATGTTTCGGTGACCTTGGAAATATCCTTCGCCACAGTCTTGACCGTCGAATTCAGGACGTCCGTGACATCTTCGATCAAGCTGAGTCCAACCTCAACCACACCATGTACAACGAGCGTGAACAAGCACAGATATGTCTGGTACATCACTTTGACAAAGAAAATCACCAACTCCTCCACACCAGTCAAGGTGAGCATGAGCAGCATCTTGAGGCCATCGACTGCCGCGTTGACGCTGTCTGCCGTGAGCTCGTTGACCCCTTCCGCCAGGTAATGGGGCATAGAGACCATTGCATCGCCCATAGATTCCACGCTTGTGCATGCCGATAGGGCCTCACTTTTGGCTCGATTCATATCCGTTTGTATGCTCGTGGCAGCCATCAGCACTCGGGCCAGGACTAGCAGCAGCAAAACAGTCCAGCGGTTCAGCCATACTTGGGAAAGACGCGCCCGCAGGCCTAGGTAGGGTGTCGAGCCATCAGGATGCGATGGAATGACTCGGCCTTGAACGCCGTTGGGGTCTTGAACTCCATAGGGTGGTAACAGTGGAAAGATGGTCCGACCTGATTTCGAAAACATGTCGACAAAGTGCTATTATGTGAAGGGGTGATTCGGTCGAGGAATGAGAATGCCAACTTCAGCTGTAAAGGGTCGTGCAAAGAAAGAAGTTTACGACACAGGGTATAGAAAGATAACAGACAAATCAGAGAAAGAATAATTCTGACCAGCAGTAATTATTCAAACGAGCAAGAGGCAATTGTCAAAAGCTGTACTGCATGACCAAACTATAAATTAAAGGAGCTGTATGATGAGGCCAGAGGAAACAAAAAGAGTAACACCTAAGAACAATAGATGAAAGAAGTAGAATCAATAGCAATGTCACAGTAAGGAGGGTATACCCACCTTATTATGGGCGAGAGAGTCTTTGACCGACTTCCATTGTGACCAGGTCAACAATAGCTGAGACAAAGCCAGGTTGAAAACATGGCCAACGGCAGCCAGTAAGAGCGACCAGCGTCAACAAGGATAGCAAACACTAAGGTCAAAGGCTGCAGCTAATCGGGTCGATCTGCACGATGAGTTTCATCTAGCGCAGTGTCTGAAGGTAGAGCCTATGCTGGTGAGTTTCTGCAGAGTTCTGCAGGCCAGCCAAATATAGGTACCGTGTCGGCGCTTAGGATACGGCGCTGTAGTCCAATCCGCGACATAGAACAGCAAGGCCCCACAACATTGCTAAATCCACTAAGAGAGGCGGTTAGATAGTTTCAAACAGTAAAGTTAAGATGCTAATGGCTCTTTGCTGATGCTCTGGGGGTTGGCGGCGCTTCCCGTTGCATGTTGCCAGAGGGAAGGGGATGATCAGTCTATTATTGTATGCTTGACTGGTTCGGAGCTGCAGATACCGACGAAACTTGAGGAAAGCTAACGCTTCTTTTTGACTCACATTTAGATTCTAAAAATATCTTCCCATGAACGACAGAGAGAAGGCGGCTGAGGAGCAGTTCGTTGAGTTGGGCGTTGGGATACTGGATGGATATGGATGGGCACGTGATGTCACACGCCCACAAGCAAACCAAATAAAGGGCAACCGAACTTCTGAGCTGTTCATTCATTTGATATTGAATGATGCTGTGAAGTCTACAGCTTTGAGGTTCTGGGTGGGTGACAGTAAAGAATCAACATGGACTGGCCCATGTGAATCAGGAGTGTCTCATTTACCCGCCATGCCTTCCTTGCTCGCACCCCTATTTGCTCCTGCAATGAGACAAGTCACTACAAGAAAGCTTGCTGTAGACAGTACTGTTTCCAAGTAGATTGATGCTCATGTGGTTAGAAGCTTATTCGCCTTCCCAGACAAAGTGTTGTCTGCCCAACCTGCAATGTATCCTAGCCACCGGACTGTGTGTATCCTTAGATGCTATTACTGACGTTTAAGGCAATGAAACCAAGTATTACCAGCATAACTAATAGAATAGTATAAGAGTTATCCCGGTGGTTTCCAATCAGTAAAGGTGTATTCGTTCTGAGGTGGTGGCATCACAAGTCTGTTCTGGGGATATCCCGTATGCCTCCAGCCTGAAACGTTGTAAGACTTGCAACAATCTAGCAAAGTACGGAGTAAGCAGATTCACCTCAGTTGCTTCAGATGATACATCGCTTTTCTTGAACTCCTTTCTTGAGATATGTAGCTACATAAAAGGCGTCAGCATTCATTGTCAAGACACCATGGTCACGCAAGGCAGCCTGGGAGACATCATCCGACTGCAGCTTCACAACGACCTTCTACTCTGCCGGTTTGCATGCTTCCTCATAATCTAGCCTTATATCTAGTTATGAGCTGCTACTCTAGCACCAAAGACCTCTGTATGCAGTATGCGAGGTCTGACAGTCAGGAATCCTAATGGAAGCAGTAAACTAATGTTGTAGTCCTGCTGTATAATAACCATCACTCAAAGGAATCGATATTGAACTTCTACACAACCCAGACCGCCCCGTTATTTCGAAGAACAAACACTCCCAACAGTGCAGACCAGAAAGTGAGCGTATTCACTTCACCTCGCTTATTTGGTCACGGGAACAGCAGGTAAGATACAATCCCCAACACCAACATGAATTCAAGCATGCAGCTACAAAATTCGAATAGTATTCGTTCAGGTGAGCTGAGCCTGAACGCATCTATCTTATTCCTATCTTCACAAGTACAATGCAGGAAGAGATACTAATGAGTTCACATGAAGCAGGTGAGGAAGGGAAGAGTGAGAACGAAGATAGCAACACGCGATCTGGCGCTATCAACCTCATACGTGCGAGGACCCTTACGCGCTCATCTACTCCAAGAAATTCCCAGGAAAATCTTTCATGCGAGCAATCTGGCGACATCCAACGTGCTGCTCTGATTCCCCGGATAGTGGTTATGGAACCTCCTGGCGAGTCAAAAGCCAAAAAGAAAAGGAAGCAGAAGTTGAATAAGATCAAAAAGAAGAAACTTGATATTGCTGGGAGTCAGGCTGCTCCAGAATCAAATACTTTGAAGGATACTGCGTCTCATTCGACAGAAACGAAGGGCATGTCAGACTCGGCTCGTACACTAACAAAGAGCTTAAACTCTGGCTCCAGTGCAAGTAAAGAGAAGCCCACGCCAGACAACAAGCTGTCTCAGAGAAGCGTGGCGGACAGTGACAAGAAGCGGACTCTGACGGAGTCACTGAGCCAGCTGGAGATCAAAGGCAAATGGCGGGCCCGGCAAGTGAACGCAGTCACAGGCAACGATACCTTGGAAGGTATAAAAGCACAGCGTTGTCCCCAATCGACGGACAAGGCGAGAGAATCTGTGATCACTCCTACATATGCCACGGTTCTTTCTGGGAAACGCGCCATTCTGGAAAAACCATCTTCTGTGCCAGATCAAACTGACTTTCCCCAGTTACCCATGGCATCCTCTAAGCTTACAGAGAAGACGTCAGCGGGACAACTTGACAACTCTGAAGCTCGATCCATCCGTGCAATGTTGTCACCGATCCCAGAGTCCGCAAAGGAGCATGTCAATAACAACCCAGACTCAAACAGACCAGCCGATCTTGAAACCACAGGATCAACCTTAATGGATAATTCAACCCTGACCCCAGTGTCCACCAGCACAGCGTCCACTGGATGGACGAACACGGCTCTGCAAGTTAGCCCCCAAACCACCGAGCCATCCTCTGAGCCCTCATCCTCGAAGGGAATCGGTCATCGCCACGCCACCAGTCTTCACCACGCCCACCCCTTACCCCCAACTCCACCCAGCACTACTCACTCTCACACCATTGCAACCTCAAATGCAGCTATTACCAACGCGCAAGGTACTCTCTCCGCGCAGAAACCAGAAGGATTCTTCTGGCAACTTGATAGCCACGGGTTCCCCTGCGCCAAAGCCCACTGTGAAAAGCGCTGCAACCTCTGGGATGGTGCAACAGTAATCTGTCCCCGTTGCGGGCCCTACTCCGAGGTGCGCTATTGCAGTAGAGAGCATCTGCTGGAGGACATTAAACCTCACTGGCTTTACTGCGGACAGTTGGTATTCCAACACCCATGCCGCGAGACCTCCATCCCACGCCGAGTTCGCGTCGGACCCCCTCTGATCCCCTGCGTGCATCACTACGATATGCCGGAGCGTCATCGCCAGGCAGTGCATTTCAATATGAATTACAGAGAAGGCGACTATTTTATCTTCACCGACTGGCTGGATTTCGTGACCGCCGGTCTACCAGCCGATAAGACCGCCATCCGCTGCTCAAATAGAATCATGTACGTGGTGAAGTTCGATGATGCGGGAGAAAAGGACCGGTTCCGCCGTGTTTTGGCGGCTTGCTTGTTCAGTAAGATCCCCTTTAACCCAATATTCCCTTACCTTGATCATTCTTCCCTCTCTTCTTCACACAACTAACCAAGCCCCATCTGTATAGTGACAATTGAAATGCCCGACCTAACCGACTACCTCTACCGACTCATCCGAGACAAACTTCGACAGGCCAATGCGCCCAATCACATCGAACCCTCTTTGCGGTACCAATTCCTGCAAGAATTCAACGTGACCATCCAGGAGCGCATCACCGGCTCCCGCCATGCCTGTGAAACTGACTGGGATGGCCGCAACCGCCGTAACTGCCAGGATGCGGTGTGTCGGGGGGAGTATCGTCGGCTGCTAGGATCCGTGGGCGGCAGGGGTTACAGTCGCGTCGTCGAGACACTCGAGTCGACGTATTGGATTCTCAGGGCGGCGCGGACGACGCACCCTACTGTTAAGGATGCGATGAAACGTATGATGGGGGAGGGGTATGAGGAGGTGGCCGAGGAAGATAGACGGGTTTTCAGAAGGGGAGATGGTTGGGATGGCGCGGGTACGGGGGATTTGGAGATAGAAGGGTTTAATGAGGGGGATGAGGAGTGAGGATTCGGGTTTTGGGGGATGTGGATGATAGGTATTACATACTTCCAGGAGACTTTTCTTTTGTTATTGACCTGAGGATGATGGTTGGATGGGTGGGATGTGATGTGACGCGACGTGATGCTGGTTCGTTGGGTTGGGTCTGTCTGTCCCGCTTACTTACCTGTCTTTATTTCTTTCTCTCTGCTGTCTGCTTTGGGTTTGTTGCTCTGGAGCAGGAAATTCAGGAGAAAGGCCAGAAGAGAGGAAGACTCGGGTTGATATGATATCTGGTCTGTGAGGTGGATTTCATTGTGTTATTTTGTCGAAATACGCTCATCTAATAGGTGTTGATGATGTGGCATGAATAAAGTGAAAATGTGCAATCGAGATAATAATGAGTAATTGAGATTGACTGCTGTCCCGAACAGCCTTTCTTCGATCTTCTATCCTTCCTATATAATTTTAAATCGGCCGTTGAGGGCAATATCAGATTCTCGCTCTATGCTAGCCCGTCACATTAATCAAACAAGTTGAAACGCTCATGCAATATACTTCTTCAGGCCGCGGAGTCTCTCCTTGGCAGTCTCCAGGACATCGTCGTTCTTGCAGACAGCGAAGCGGAGATAGTCCTCGGCAATGTGCGCATTGGCGTCGGTGTAGAATTCGGTGGGAGGGATGGCCGCCACACCGACTTCGTGGATCAGGAACCAGCACAGCTTGAAGTCGCGAGGACGGCTGGCAACGTGAGGAGGGAACGGGTAGTCCTCGGGGAGCTTCACCGAAGACATGTTGGCAAGAACAAAGTAGCCTCCCTCAGGGTCCGAGTACTGGAAGCTGGGATTAGCTCGGGCCTTGGAAGATCTCGGCAACGGAAGATCTGGGCAATGGAATACTCACAGGGATGTTCAGTTCGTCAAAGACTTCGCAGAAACGCTCCATCTTCTTCTTCATCTCGTCCCGGCTCTGGTCCCAGAAACCGACCTTGTCGGCCTGCTCAAAGGCAACGGCGGCAGCCTCCTGGAGGGGTGACACACTGCTGTAGCAGATGCGGGTGTGCGCGCCGGCCACGTACTTGATCAGGTGTTCGGGGCCGATGAGATATCCTACTCGCCAGCCAGTGGCGTAGAAGGCCTTGCCCGCAGAACCAACGGTGAGAGTGCGCTCGTAGAGCTCAGGAGACAGGGTAGCGATTCTGGTGAAAGGGACATAGTAGAGGCGGTCGTAGACTTCGTCGGAAAGGATGATCAGGTTGTGCTTCACGCAAATTTCTCCGATGCGCTCCAGCTCAGCGCGCGAGAAGACTTTGCCAACGGGGTTGTGACTGTGCTTGGTCAGTTTGCTGCTTGAAATGGTCCTTTTTAAGCTACATACGGAGAGTTGAGGACCTAAAGAGATGATTAGTACTATAGCAGGTTGAACTAGGAAGTAAGGGCAGGCTTACAATCATCTTGGTCTTGTCGTTGATGGTGTTCTCCAACTCCTCAAAGTCTATCGTCCACTCGGAAGCGGGGGAAGTCCTCGTCGCGCCATCCTTGGGAGGGTGAAGAGGGACGTAGCGGATCTTTCCACCGGGCATCTCGATGTTGCTAATGTACCTTTGAGGCCGTCAGACGGGTTCGCATGGCAGGAAGACAGGTGACTCACTGGTCGAAGAAGGGCTCGAAGATGATCACCTCGTCGCCGGGCTCGATGAAGCCCATGAACGCACTCAGCATACCTGCGACAGGCTGTCAGCTACCAGTCGCGCAACATAATCCAATATGTCCCACCTTCATTTGCACCCGTGGTGATCGTAACTTCGGTGTCCGGGTTGAGAGTCCGGCCAAAGGAAGGC
Source organism: Aspergillus brasiliensis CBS 101740 (assembly GCF_001889945.1). Taxonomy (NCBI): domain Eukaryota; kingdom Fungi; phylum Ascomycota; class Eurotiomycetes; order Eurotiales; family Aspergillaceae; genus Aspergillus; species Aspergillus brasiliensis. The sequence continues at coordinate 540,042 of NW_027137448.1, read as the reverse complement.
GAGTAAGCATCGGCGAGAGCTTTCTTGAGACGCGGGCGTCCCTACTCTAAGGTGAGCAAATGTTCCGGCAGTGTAGTATGTCGCATTCCGGTCGTACCTTGGTAGGGGAGTACTGATTGCAGTCGACACGGTCAAGGGCCTCCTTAGCGGCATCCAGGGCGAACTGGGGAGGGTTGTAGCCACTGCGCAAATATAATCACAGTCAGAATTCCAGAATATATCCATCCGGCGATTTAACACTCACAAGAAACCCTGTCCCATGTTCACGATGGGCTGCACCGGGGAGGCAGCGGCGGCTTCATTGACAATGGACCTGCGATCCGGTCAGACACTGAGGAGCAGCAAAGCGAGAGTTTGCGCGCAATCGCACCAGACATCCTGTCTCTGGCCAGCGACTCTGGCCGCCGGTTTAAAAGGGTCGGGACGAGCCGTGGTGGCCGACATCGCTCGGGAGAGAGGGCAGCGGGGTAGAGCAGGAGTTGACGAGGGGCGCAGGAAAGCGACCGATGAGGCCTGGGACTTGATGGCTCTGGTAGATAATATCGCAGCGCGGTGGCCAGAGAACATAGAGGCAGCTGAGCCGAAGAATTGGAGGAGAGCGGGGAAGAAGAGAAGGGAAGGGAAGCAGAGAGAGGGAGAAGCAGTGCGGGACTCGCTTTGGCGGCGGCCAACTATAATTGCGTGCTTTGCTGGGTCGGACAGCGCTGATAAGATGCCGTTCCGCAGTCTTGATGCAAGACTATCTCGACACGGGTTCTATATCTATTAGGAGAATTAGTGCTTGGAGGAGGATAAGGTATTGATTGACTGTTCGCCATCATCCGGCATGTGCATCCCTACCTCAAGTATGACAGGAGCGGTGGCAGTGGTAATAGACGGAGGACTTCCGACGGTGGCGATAACGGTGTATTCGGGATGAGCCTCGGTAGGTAGTGGCGCGAGTATCAACTACAAAGTAAATGTATCTGCAAGACTGTCAATGAAGCAATTGAGGCCGTATGATCCAATGCTTTCTTTCTATTTGACTGTGGTTCCTGTTCCAGAACTGAGCGAGCATCGGAGGTGACGCGCGAGTTCCTGAGGCACACAGGCACTAAACTTAGTCAGCCGGCGTTATCGCGCGCGTCAGAAACGCGTTTCAACGCTTAATGAAAGTGATTTGATAGCTCGATTTCTATGGCCGCCTCTGGGAGCTGCTTTGCACCCAGCTTGCTGGCAGCATTTCTATTACGATTCTAATGACTAACCGCCATCATGGTATCCTGTCCTATCTGCAGCCAGTCCGTATCATCTCTCAAGATCAACGACCACATCGATTCCAACTGCCAGAACTTTATCGAAGAGCCGTCCGGCTCGGGAGAGACGCCCGCCACTCAGAAAGCCCCAGTCCCCAGCTTCTTCCAGCCAGCCTCTGCTAAAAAAGCTTCTGCTCAGGCAAACGGGCAGCGAGATCAGAATGTGGCATCTTCTCCACTACGCAATATAAACGGCAAACGGGCGACACCGCATGATGCCAACTCGTCGGAGGTATATGAGAGAACCGGGCTGAGCCAACCGTCGAGTGAGCCAAAGAAACCCAAGGTTAGCGCCTTGCAAAAAGCTGCGCCGTTACCGGAACGCATGCGTCCCCGGACTCTTGACGATGTCTGCGGGCAAGAGCTTGTAGGGCCGAACGGGGTGCTTCGCGGGCTGATTGAGCAAGATCGAGTTCCCAGCATGGTCCTTTGGGGTGGTCCAGGAACAGGAAAGACCACTATTGCTCGCGTAATTGCCTCGATGGTTGGTAGCCGCTTCGTCGAGATCAACAGCACCAGTTCGGGAGTTGCAGAATGCAAAAAGATCTTCTCCGAAGCCAAAAGCGAGCTCAGCCTGACGGGACGAAAGACCATCATTTTCTGTGACGAGATTCACCGATTCTCCAAGTCTCAACAGGATGTATTCTTGGGACCAGTGGAAAGCGGGCAGGTAACGCTCATTGGTGCCACCACGGAGAACCCTTCCTTCAAGGTGCAGAGCGCTCTGCTGTCCCGGTGTCGGACTTTTACCCTGTCCAAACTTACAGACGAGGATATCAAATCGATCCTTCATCGAGCACTACGCCTGGAAGGGCCGAACTATTCGCCTTCGGATTTGGTCGACGAGGAACTGATCGAATATCTGGCCAAGTTCGCCGATGGGGACGCGCGGACCTCCCTCAATCTTCTTGAGCTCGCCATGGATTTGTCGAAACGGCCTGAAATGACCAAGGACGAGATCAAGCGGTCCTTGACAAAGACCCTTGTCTATGACCGGGCCGGGGACCAGCACTACGATACCATTTCCGCCTTTCACAAATCCATCCGGGGGAGCGATCCGGATGCGGCGCTATACTATCTTGCTCGCATGATCCAGTCGGGAGAAGACCCCCTCTATATCGCTCGTCGTCTCATCGTCGTCGCTTCGGAGGACATTGGGCTTGCTGACAACAGCATGCTCACGCTAGCCATCTCGACCCACTCGGCCGTGGAAAAGATCGGCCTTCCGGAGGCACGGATCAACCTGGCACATGCAACCGTTGCCATGGCACTCTCAAAGAAGAGCACGCGGTCGTATCGGGGCCTGAACAATGCATTTGCTGCGCTAGGAGAGCCGGGCGTTGCTGGGCTGCCTGTTCCAATTCATCTGCGCAATGCGCCGACTCGGTTGATGAAGGAACTCGGATATGGCAAGGAATACAAGTATAATCCTAACTATGTCGATGGGGAGGTCGTCCAAGACTATCTTCCAGAGAAGATCTTGGGACGGAAGTTCTTGGAGGATCATGATCTGGGGTTTAAGGTGGACCCCGATCTTATGAGGTAGACTATTCATATGGATGTCAATCAGGCAGTATAAACCCTGCCAGTGCCATTGAATCGCCTTCAATTAATATACAAAGCCGCACAGAGCCAGCCTGTGCCTGATAGCACCAACATGCTTGCATAAGAGCACTTCGATCGCATCGAGTGTTGGCAGCATGCCAATGCCAGGTCTGGGACGTAAAAGACCGTCTGCTATATCGGATGGAGCGGATCAATTCTTTCGAATGCGCTTACCAGCAACAGCTTGTCCCTGTCTGGATACAGGGAACTGCGCATTGGATGTTTGGATAGGAGTGTGAATAACCATGGAGGCCACCAGAGACCAGAGGTACATCCCAGGAACGGCCTCACGCATCCTTTCCTACCGAAAGACATAGAACCGTGGTAGATTAAATTGAATCCAAATCACAGATGATCATCTTTCTACAATTAGACTTCTAATTAGATAGCCTACCAGTTCAAGAAATAAAATGGTTCAAACCAAACGTGTTCCAGGTTAGCCTCCGCCGCCAATCAAACTGCCGCCTCGCGTCTCCATCGCGTCTCCACCTCCATCTTTCTCTCCTCTTCCTCCTCCAGCTCTTTCATCTCATCCGCCTCAAGTCTCCAGATTGTTTACCCACACCACCAACCCCCTTACAACCTGTCATCTTGCTCATCGCACATCCAATCCCACAACTATCCAACTCCTTGCACCAACTCACCCCTCCATTGAACCCTCACCCTCCACCCCCCACCGACCGATCGCGGTCGGGGTCCCTCTCACCGACCTCAACCCACACCACCATCAACCAACACAATGGCTTCCTCACAACCCTTCGGCACGCGCTCCTATGCCTCCGGTAAACTCCCCGACCGATCAATTAACGCCAACGCCCTCCCCTTCAGCGCCTCTTCCTTCTCGCGACACCGCAGTCTCGCCGGCGCGCCCGGCGCTCCCACAGCCGGCGACTTCGCCGACCCAAAAGCCAGCCAACAGGCACCAGGCCCATCGCAGGGACCACCGCAACCACCCATGCATTCACAACCTCAACAAGACACGAATCCCTTGAACCGATTGACGGAAGAGCAACGCGAAGAGATCAACGAAGCTGTACGGCTTCCCCCACCCTCCTCAAATAAACATACACCCAAGGACAAGGACACATGGTTAACGAATAAACAGTTCACCCTCTTCGACCTCGACCGCGACCGCCACCTCGACTACCACGAACTCCGCGTCGCCTTCCGCGCATTAGGCTTCACCCTCCCCAAACAAGAGCTCATCTCCCTCCTAACCACCTACGGCGTGCCCCGTCCCCAAGTCCAACAACAACAACAGAACCCATCCGCAGGCGGCAACCCTCCCCCACCTCAGCAACAACAAAACCGATCAGCAGCTACGAATCCCCAACACCCGAGTAACCTGCTCATGCCACTATCGGCCTTCCAGGCCGTCACGGCGCTGAAGATACTGGAGCGGGATCCGCGGGACGAGATCCTGCGCGCGTTCGAACTATTCGATGAAGGCGGGAAAGGGTATATTGATTTGGAGGATTTGAGGCGCGTGGCGAGGGAATTGGGAGAGACGGGACTCGAGGAGGAGGAACTGAGGGCTATGATTGAGGAGTTTGATCTGGAGGGTGTCGGCGGTGTTACGAGGGATGCGTTTGTGGGGATCTGTTGGCAGTGATGAAATATGTCTATACCCTACCTCTTTTTCATTTTGCGTTCTCTCTGTTTTGAGACTTTGGGATGTCTTGTCTGTTGGGTTGTTGGATGAAGGACGCTTGCTTGTTTGGGTTGGTGGAATGATGAATGGATGGTCTTCTTGTCTAGTCGTTGGTGTGTGTTTGTTTTTTCGTGTTCACGTTTAATTGTCTACTGCGTACTACTCTGCATGGACTGGCGCCAATTGATTTGGGATGGTTCTCAATTTACAATCAAAATAGTATATTCATTCGATTCGATTCATAATGGTGCAGTGATGCCCAGACCACTGCTTTACACACAATCAATCGGTCCATACTACTTGAAATACGTACTTGCTGGCATACCACTTGCCAGTAGCAGTATCAGAAAGACCTCATTCTACACGGCAAGAATTACATACATCACACACTTCTACCATACATGCCACGGCCGCCCGTCTAATATGGGCAAGAAAGGGAGAGCACAAACAAAAAGAAGAGATTGATCAGGACGTGAACCAAGTCCCCATTGGTTATTGAAAAGGAGAGAACGAACACCCAGAGACCCCGGATATAAAGATCAATTCAGCATCAAACCAAAAAAAAAAACTCTACATTACGCCTGCGATCATCCCCCAATACACCAAGGAAAGAGAATGTATAAGGTCAATAATGAATCAGGTAATCAATCAAACAAACAATCGTCACAAATGCAATGCCGATGTATAGTGCTGCAAGAATCATAATGCATACTATATCGCCACCGAAAGAAAAGTACAGAGAAAAACTCTCGTCAATCAAGCGTACCGCCCTTGAGGAGGCATGTATTGCGGTCCTGGCTGGCCAGCTACACCTGGATACGGTGGTGGCGGCGGCTCATTCCCTAATCCTTGATAGCCTCGTGCTGGCCACTGGTTCATGGGTGGCGGCGGCGGAGGTCTAGCTCCGGGCCAGGGCCCGTAGGGCATTGGACGCGGGACAGGTTTGGGCGCGCGAGCCCGACGACAGCGGTTCACAATGCAGGTGATCAGGGCCAGAAGGATTAAAGCGCCTACGGCGCAGGCGACACCAATCACGATGCCCTTGTGGTTGTTGATCCAGGATTCGACGCTCTGGCCCTTGCAGTCGCCGTTGCTGCAATAGCCGCCGCTACCGCAGGGGGTGCCATCGAGGAAGTTTTGGTTGACGCTGTAGCAGGTGCCGATTTTCGGGGAGGTACAGACCAGTTCGCAGGAAGAACTGAATGAGGAGCATGCGTAGGTGTCGTTGCTGTGGAGCAGACTGCCCATTACGCTCCGGCACTGGTAGTCTCGGCTGGTGCATTGGCCACTGGCGCAGGTGAGTCCCGAACCACTGCTGCCGCAGCTGGTGCCATCCTTCTTGAACGAGTCGGTAGGACAGGTGCTGGAGTTACCGCTGCAGGTCTCTGCCACATCGCAGTCGCCGCGACTGGCGCGACATACGGTGCCGGCTGAGGAGAATTGGCAACTTGAACAGCAGCTGTCGTTGGAGTCATCACAGACAGCTCCCGACTTAAACTTGCAGGTCTTGGCGTCGCAGCAGCTGTTGTCGCCGCACCCATCTTCCCCGCCACAGTCGCAGTCTTCGCCAGACTCGACGATCCCGTTGCCGCACTGGCTGCCAGTGTAGGTGGTGACATCGCGGTTGGCGGAGAGACAGCTAGACTTGACGCTGTTGCGGCCCAGGGCCGCGCAGATGTTACCGATCGTGCATTGCGAGAACGAGGTGATGTCTGTGCCAGTCGTGGGATTCATAATATATTTCCCGCTTGCATCACAGGTGCTCGAGGTCATCGGACAGCACTGGGACGAGGCTTCGAGATCCTGCGCGCAGGTTTGAGAGTCACAGTCGTGGACGGCGCCGAAGGTATGGCCGGATTCATGAGCAAAGATTTGCCAATCCGAGCCGGAAGACCGGACGACCACGTTGGTACCGCTGACCGTACTGGAGCCATCGCTAGAAGCATCGCTGTTGCAGAGTTGGCCCAGCCAGGACAGTCCGACCTCGTTGCCCGTCGCGCAATCGCTCATCAGGGTCCAATAGGCGTTGTCGTCCGATTGCTCACCGCGCCACTTGGAGAACAGATCCAGACGGGAGGTCAGATTCCCGCTGGAGCAGGGCATGTTCCATGCCGTGGCGGCGGGCGGATTGTCGGGGCATGAGCTGTCGGTGATGGTCAGGTTCCGCAGCCCAATCGTAATATTGAAGGACTTTTCGTAGACATTGGACGCGCTGTTGACGGTACTGATAACCCATTCCTTGGCAGCAGTCTCGTTGTTAAAGGAGCCGGTAAAGGAGCAGTCCGTTGCAACGCCGATTAGAGCCACCTGTTTGGTGCTCGGGCAGCCCGAAGTATCGCCAATGGTCGACGCCAGATTGACTCCGCCAGCATTTCCAGATACACTTCCAATGTCGGATTGGCGCTTGTTGAGTCCAAACAAGGAGTTCAACGACATCGCTCCCCAGGTATCGGTCTCCGCCTGGCCATAGGGTTGTAGCACAGGGTGGTTGGGGTTAGTGTTGAAGCCGAGCTGATCGGCTTGGCACGAGGTTGATCCGAGCGACGACCGCTTCAATTCAGTATGCAGACGCACCATATCTGAATCCCGGTAGAAGATCATATAGTCTGTGGCAGAGTCAGGAAGGTCGACATCCACGGGTCGCTTTTTCTCCATGTATGCCGATTTCAGCTGAACGTGATGGTTGTCGCCGTCGACACTGAAGACTCCTTCAAACAATGGCTCCGTGCCATCTTGCTTCAAGTAGATCCGCGCCCATCCAACCGGATCCCACATGCCTTTACCACGTCCGAGTAGACTCCTCCCCTTGAAGACCTTGTGCTCATGTCGGGCAATGGGCTCTTGCCGTCGCACGTTCCCGTCCGCGTCGAGGTACTGTACGGATGCGTCTTCCGCCAGGATGTCATGATTGGGCTCCAGCTCGAGCTTTATGCGCTGGTGCTTGTCATGGATGTTGAAAGTGATGTCAAAGTGGTCAAGGTGATCGACCCGATGTGAGGGCGTCTTGATGGTGGGCTGGTCAAGCGTCGACACATGACGAATGGCACTCGGAGCTTGTGATCGAGCTGCATATCTTCATATTAGAACAGACCCATGCGCCGGATGTCGCCAAACTAACCTTGTACATTGACCCCAAAGAGTGATACGGCACTTGCAATGAAGGGCAGGGAATAAGTGAGAAACCGCATGGCTGTCAGCGAGTGAAGACAGCCGATGGGAGACGTTGAAGGCGAGCGTGAAACGAGCGTGCTGGCATCTAAAGCAACACCGAGGGATCCGGAAAGTCAGGGTTCAGCAGAGCCCTTCGGTCCACAGCATCAGGCAGCGACGAAACGCGGGAAACGATTGAGTTAGTCCCTTTCACGGCTGAATGGACCCGGTCGAGATCTTGGCTCGAAATCCGGTCATGTATGACGGATCACCCCGGAGATTAAGCTGCGCTTTAGATTTTGGGTTCTTTTTTTCCGAATATCGCAGTCACCCGCAGGAAGTCTATTGAAAATGTGGAGAGGAGAGAGAAAGAGAGAGAGACCGCGCGCAACAACGAGCGAGCAGCGCGACTCACTCGACCGACAGTGAAAGGGATTCCACCTGGCGAACCGAAGGAGGTTTGGCTTGGCTGGAGGCGCAGCCGCCTTGGCGGGCGGGCGGAAATCTGGAATGAACGGCGAGAATCTCCCTCCCAGAAGTAAACAAATACCCGTTGTCGCAGACGAAAACAGACACGATTTCCCTTCAACGAAAGTGATGTGGATTGAGAGAATGAAAGATGATGGATGGGAAACCAAAATAGTGGAGGAGGGGGTGGGAAAAGGCGGAGGACAGCAAGAAACTTTGAGGGATTGACAGGGTCCGGTTCAGGGATTGATTGCAAATGATCCATGGACCCCCAACCACAACAACAACAACTTCGCTTTGCTCCGCTTTTGGTTGTCGCGGACACCCGCCAAGCCTCCCGGCGCTTACGGATCATCGCTTGTTAACTAGTTGGTTAACTAGTTAGTTATTCTGCTGTTGTCTTACTATAACTCCAGAGTGATAACAACTCATTCCTGGCGTCAATACTCATTAACCATAGTATCATTATTTCCCCGCAGTCTGACGCCGACAACCCCCCAAACCCCGTCAGTCTGGGATCGAATGAAATGCCTCATGCGCGTCTCGGGCGAAATGCGGAATCATGGCGCCGCAGACGCCACATGCTACACAAGCCATGCCATCTTCTCCATCGCTCTCTTCCCATGCAGCGTCCTTCACCTCGTTCTCAGTCATGGCTGCAGCGTCTCCGGGATGGGAGACTTCCTGAGGAGAGACAATAGTCCCCCTCTCACCCGTAGATAGGTGCATCGGCTCAGAAATGGCCAAATCATCGTTACGCCGCGACCCTTGGCTCTGAAACATCTTACCAATGTCGCGTCCACTACTCTGCTTCCGTTCTCCAGCCGCATCTACCAAGTTCGTCACAGCGACATTCATCAACCGCAGGTTCCACCCAGTTCTCTCTGGGTGAAGCTTGCGGAACATGGACAGTAGCTGATCTTGTACCAGCCGTTCAGCCAGCGCATCCACACTTTCATCAAGATGAAAGACATAGCTGGGTAGCGGCGCTGAGCGAGAGATTCTCCCTCCATGATAAGCTTGCGCATTGTCAGTGGCAGATCGGGGCCGTGTGGACAGCCGCAGGGTCCGCGGATGCGCGAGCCATCGGACTTTAGACCCTGTAGATGGGTTTGCTGCTGTACTGTCAATCTCCCTGTCCTTTTCCGTCAGATCCGCCCGCATCCGACGAAGTAAGCTCCCTGTTAGCGAGACCAGCTCTTTTCGGACGCTGTCAAGGCTGTCCAGGCGACCGTAGGAATCTTCAATGCTTATCTGCGTGGGCAGATCTCCTGCCTGGACGACCTCGGTATTGTCTACGCCATGCAGCAACCCCCAGACCCGCACCCCAATATCTCGGGGTGTCCCTGGACCCCCTAGAATCCGACTGAGCAGGGACGGGCCCATGCCAGGCAACAATCGGATGTCCCTGACAGTCACCTTGTCAGTGTTAGTGTCAGCTGCATCATCGGTGGTCACCGCTGGTCCTGAGTGAGCAAGGTAGTGGCTGAGTTTCCGCGTCAGTTTGGAGCCGATCCCAGGAATCTTCCTAATCTCGTGCGCATCAAGAAACTCCACTACATTACTGGGCGCAGCCAGCGTCGGTGTAGCATAAGGGGGGAGGAGCGTAGTCTGGTTGTTCGGTTTATAAGTGCTGCCTGCGAGCTTGGCGAGAAGCTTGGACGTAGAAATCCCCACTGTGGCAGTGTACCCTTCCTGCTGCTCCAGTTGACCACGAAGGTAGCCTGCGAGATGCGAGGCCACTAGCAGTCGAGTGTGAAGCCAGGCTGATGCGTCCTCGTCAGCTGTCGCAGTCGTCGAGGGCGCAGCGGCGGCGATCGTATTCGGGTAAGTGGAGCCACATAATCGGGTGGCATCATAAGTGAAACCCACGGTGGGTTCCTGCCGGTCCAGGTGAAAGAATGAGTGTTCCAGATCATAGCGATTCAGCAGATCAACATTGTAGTTGATCATCTCTGTGACATCCAAGAACAACTGCAGGCGGGTATTAGATGGGATCTGAGAAGAAGCTCAATGCAGCCCAAGAACACGTGGAGAACCATTCCAACGAGCAGCCCTGGCGATGGAAACCAAGTCTGTAGCAGAGTGGATAACCAGTAGCAATACATACCTCATCAAATCCGAGTCGTTCGACTTTCTCCCCCCAGACGAAGGACCTAATGTACAGGAATAGATCCTTTGAGGCATCGCGGAATCTGGACAGGTCTTCACCTAAGACAATGACGACGTCCGGGCAGATCTGTTTGGCCTCTTTGATCAATTGAAGCTTGCGCAATCCCCTCCGGCGGGCCTCATAATTACAGGTGACTACGATCTGTTTCTGCTGAACGGCCAACGGCAGGGATTTCAGCACGGGCTGCTCCACCTCGAATACCGAGGCGTAGAAACAATCGTAATCCTGTGGGGATTGTAGAAAGAATGTTAGCTAACGGCCGAATGGAGTCACGCTTCCGCAGGGTTTGGGGAACGTTCTTGTTAATCACTATGGGTGGTGTTACTGACAAAGTGGAGAATGATTCGGCGGTCGTCTCTGGATGGTAACACAGCCATGAACTACTATTAATGTAGCATCAACTGAAAGAGAGTCAGTGGGGGGTTCGAGTATCAGGCAGACCTCAACGGGGAATTGTATTCCGTCTGCTACCCAGTAGTCCCTGCTTAGTGTAGCAGTGGGGCGAAAAGGATGTTGCGACTTGCGAGAACCTCCAGTGAATATTTTCACCGGAATGCAGAGGGCTGGAAATGGTGCTCAAAAAAGGAATTTGCCCGTCCACACCTACACCTGTCATCCAAGCAGCGAAAAGAGATTCGATAGTCAATAAACCGACTCAACCGGGAAAGACACTACTAGTGCGATGCAACTTTCTGTCAACTGAAAAGAGACATGCAGCTGATTGGGCGACAAACCTGCTGCTGGTACGGAGTACTACTTACTACTAGTACTAGGTACTATGTGGCTGGTGCTGGTCACGCTTCAGTTTCTGGGTGGCTGGGGTACAGCCCATTCAAGATTTCTGGTTGGTTGGACCCTGGCTGACATAACAGCTGCGTGTTTGCGGCACTAACCCAAAGGGGGTAGCATTTCCCCACAGTCACTCGTGCAGTGACTCCGCCATTTTTAGAACACCTACAGAGTACGGAGTAAGTGGAAGAATATCGTTATCCTACCTCTACCTAACAGTAACATTCTCTCATTTTCGATTCATCAATGAATACATGTTATTAAGTCTTCTGAATTACAGGACGGATCATACTGAATCATACCTCGAGACGTCTCTGCTGCAGTTTTAGTATGAGATGAGGCTACTACCTTTATCCTTTACGCGCCTTCCCAATTGCGTGCCGTCGGATACTATATATTATTCAACACCGCAACGACACTCAGGTACAAAGTACTCCTTTAACTGTATGCGGATGGTGACAGGCGCCGAGTACTAGTAGCTAATTTTTATAGGCATAATAATAGTTCTGTCTGCCCTTAGCACACAGCATATCCCTCAGCTTTGGCTATGACTGGGGAGTGCGGTTGAACGACTCGACGTGATATATCAAGATGCTGTGCGACAGCAACTGAATGATTTAATCAAGATATTGACATTTTCATCATCGCAACCCCCGATGGTCTAGTTGGTTCATGGCGTTCGGCTGTAATAGCATCATTGTCACCGAAAAGTCACCAGTTCGATTCTGGTTCGGGGGATCGATAT
>NW_027137448.1:458519-527925 GCF_001889945.1 Aspergillus brasiliensis CBS 101740 | reverse complement strand
GCAAAACCGCACGAATAACGTCAACAACTCCCCCGATGGTCTAGTTGGTTCATGGCGTTCGGCTGTAATAGCATCATTGTCACCGAAAAGTCACCAGTTCGATTCTGGTTCGGGGGATCCATATTTTTGCTTATGTGGATATACACCACCATCAAACTAGAAAACCCATTGCTGGAACTGCTTCTCCGAAGGTGCCGCAGAGGTGAAAGAGTGTCGTTGATTGGTCCCCAGGCCGCTGTTGAGATAGAGTTCAGCATGTGTACTCAGTCAGTACAGCAGATGGGGCCCCCAACTGGCGCCGTAGCCAGGCGCAACAACTGAATTGACACTGCGATGGATCCTACCTTCAAAGTTCGTGCTTCCTGTCTCCTCGGACAGGCATGTTGCTCAAAGGGAACTCTTTGAACATAGGTTTTCATCGATCTCAATATTTCATTCAGTACGTCGAATGACGCCGTTGGGAAAACATCCGACAATCCCTGGGAAATGTCTTCTTAACCTCCGTATCACCTGAACAGAGAACGTCCGGTGTGCTTTACTATAACTGATACACACATGATGGATACGACAATTATCGGTAAAATGCGAGGCCTTTTTTTTTTCTTTTTTTTTTTTGATACGGTGAAAGAGAAGCAGTGTCTTTGCTGGCTTGCAGGCTTGCTGGCTTGCAGCCGATCTAGCGGAACTGAGGCGTTAGATACAATTCCACCTTATAAAGCCAGAACTGGCATCACATACCATGAAGCCCCCGATGGTCTAGTTGGTTCATGGCGTTCGGCTGTAATGGTACATAATTGTAACCGAAAAGTCACCAGTTCGATTCTGGTTCGGGGGATTCTTATATCACTTTTTTTTTGTGGTTTTGGTCTACTGCTTAATACTAATAATTTGGCAAGCTCGTGCGCAGGAACGACCCAGCGATCCTGAACGTGGAATAAACAACACACTCTCAGGTGGATGCGAGTCTTGTCAGTATACACCAGGCAGTAGGCAGATTTCCATCAGAGACATGGCGGAGATCGGACTGGATCGGCCGCGTGTCTCGCCCGGGCGTCGATGGCCAGAAGGTGGCAGATGGAATGGAGCCGTTGGAAGGATCGGCCATTCTCGATCATCAGAAAACTGGGGCCCGTCGGCGGCGGCGTCAATAGTTGGGTTATAAATAGATGAAGAGCGACTAACCGGCCGGTGGTCCAGCAGAGGAGCACTGACTGCCACTGAGACTTGAAGACATGCTGAATGGAGTGCGATGGAGAGATCCAGCGACTCCATCCAGCTCGGGTTGGATCATGGCTGATAGGATGGCGAAGACTTCGTAAATTTAGCACTTTTGATTAACAAAGTAATTTCTTAATTTTAATTTCTTAATTTCTTTAATTTCCTTCCCCCGCGACCCAAGGAATTTTTCATTTAACCCAGTTTCCTCTGGACTTCTCTGCCTCTTCCTTCCTCTGCTTATCCTCTGGTTCTACAGTCATTTCTTCAACATTCCAGCAAACCAGCAGTCGCAGATCATTCTAAAATAAGCGACCCTCGTACAAGCGTCCACGTCTCTTGTCTGCTTGGGTGCAAGTTCTTGGGATCCCACCTGGTCTTATTTCAGAACCTTATCGTCCCTGGATTTGGCGCGCTTGGTGCCGGTTGTTGCACTTCTGCATCTTGAATCACACTGCGGTGCTGTTGGCAAGGCGTCTTTGCTGCTTCTTGGTGCGGGGCCTTACTGTTGCACCCAAGGCCTTGCTTTCTAATAATCTCGTTTCATTTCATCCTCTTTCCTTTTTCCTCTTCCTCTTCTTCATCATCTTCTTCTACTTCTCCCTCCGCCGTTGTGTTTGGGGGCCATCGCCATGCTCGCAACCCCCATGACCCCGCAAGCATCCCATCATTCGTCATCTTCCTCCAACATGGTCTGCAGTCTGGCCTCGACTGCCACCACCACCACCACCTCCTCCTCCACCACCTCCTCCTCATCATCTTCCAGTACCACACAACAGACTATGATAACATCCCGACCGAAACTGACTCTCCAAACCACCTCTCTTCCCCGAACCTTTGGCACATCCTCCACGGGGTTGTCCCTCTCCCTTGCAGCCGGAACGGCGTCTCCCACCGTCCGCAATACCTTCAAGAATGCCTACGAGGTCACCGGCCCTGCGTCCGCCACCGCCTCTCCCTCATCCAAACACCCCAGCCACCGCTTCAGCAAACCATCCTCTCCATACACTACACACAACCCATACCAACTCCCACTAGGAGTGAAGAGTATTCTGCGAAACTCGCCGCTCGAGCCGACCTGCCGCCGACGGGCTGGGTCGGTGGCCACCACCGGGCCGAATGGTGGACCGAGCGCGCGCCGTGTCTTCTTTCCCGCCAAGAAGCAGGTCAGCTATCGCAATCCCTTGGAGGAAGAAATCCAGACCGTGCACTACACGGCACGCCACTCCGACCTACACGACGACCCCGAACCTGCACTCGAACCTCAACCTCAACACCAGCAACCAGAGGTGGCCTCGTCAGACGAGGACTCGGATTCGAACGCCAGCGGGTGCCCCTCGGACACCAGCACCACTGAAGATGAGCCCGAGACTGGCTTGGGGAAGACGACATCGTCTCCTGTCAAGCGAAAGAAGCGCAAGCATGCGAATGCCGAAAGGCAAGTCCGGGCGGTAGCCTTGATGGATGGAATTGCGGGACCCAGCAACCCAGACAGCCTGACACCACAAACGCCGCGCAGGAAGCGAGCGAAACGTCGCTGTGAATGGCGATGGACTCTGGGGCCGTTAGAAAACCGTGACACACTGCTTCATCCCGTTCAGGATGAGACGGGTTCAACATCATCCGCGTCCCAGCCTGAAACGATACCACACGAGTCCGAAACGGAGACCCCCTCCTCCGACCCTCCGCTGTCCAGCGCCAGTACCACACTCTATCACTCCAGCCCCAGTTCATCTGTCTCGTCGGATGTGGAAACGGAAAGTGACGAGTGGCGGACGCACACGATCCACGAACTTGAATGCGCACATGCCGATCAATGACGATAACCCATGCTTGGTTACGAACCCCCTTGCATTGATGATCACGAATTATGCATATAGACGGCAGATGAACCACAGCATACCCTATCCTATTTCTAGACATTGCTAGATAGCTATTATTGATTTGGGCTTATTTTCTTTTCTTTTTCTGGTCGGGAAGCTTTACTCTGAATGTCAGGACGTTCATGCCATTTACATTCCTCGCCCAATCATCTTCTTATACTTCTGCCTACTTTCTCTATAAATATTCTATATTCTCTTCCAATAATATATACTCATATGCATGTATATGCACTCTGACCAGATGATCACATGGCTTCCTTCCACTATCACCTGTATAATCGTTGTACTACTACTATACTTGCCTGCTGTATGTTCATGCAGCTCCATGCGGCATACAAATCATAAATACGATGGCCGATCTCTGACGCACTCCCCAGTCTCTGCTTTTTATAGCAACAATAATAACATGCAGAGGACCTCTTGATTTTAACTTTCATGGATCTTCATTGCGTCATAATATCCAGCTAATCTATTTAGTCGTATTAATACTAGCTGCATAGACTTGCCGATCGCTCTCTAGATAGTTCTAATGGTGCTAACTAGCCAGCCAGCCAACCCGTGAACGAAATGTGTACTATATACGCTTTCGACCAGGGGAGAAAAGAAAAAAAAAGGATTATAGTCCAATGTCAACTGGATCAGATGCTTACTGACATGACAGATCAAGAGAGAAGACTTGGATCATAACTGATGATTACGTTGCAACCAGTATCAATTAACCAACCATCCTGACCTGCTCAGTTGGCAGCAGCAAACCGCTTCATCGCCTTTCCTTTCATCTAGAATGTAGATAGTACTGGCACTTCTACTCTCGCCACTACAGCTGAATACTGTTGTATGAATTTCCGCACAAGATTAGATCTCTCCTTGAGGCTTATGCGGACTGGTTATTGCTGACAATGGTTGGACAAGAGCCTCAGTGCGTTCCCTCAATGGCCTGGTGATCCAAGAAACTAGTGGGCTTTGCTCGCTTGCCTTCTACTTGACTAGTTAGATGTTCCTCTCCCATATTGCCGTTGGTCTCCCCTTGGGAAATTATCTCTTTCTGTCTTTCATTTACATGCAAGAGCTCTTCTGGTCCATATTCTGGGAAGTGACCTGCTCGTTGGCAACATTACATCCAAGATGCCGTTCATCGTAGAGAGACACTTGATGCTGCGGCGAATGTCTATGCCTCTGACGGAATCTCCTTGTCATTCGCACGGTTATTATCTATACAAGTATGATAGAAGCTCCTCGACATCTTCATTCCCCGCTAAGTTCGATAATATATGAGCGCTGCTGTCATGAATAGCGTCAGTACAATTCCCTCGGCATAGTAGTGGTTATTTCCTTCGAGCCATAAGTAGAATGCTGCGCATCTCAAGATCCAACACGATATCCCGCCAATCGCCCCCCGACGTAACCAAAGCCCGCCATTCTCCTTCACTCTCTATCATATTTCGCATGAGAGTATCGACGATATCCCCCGGACCGCCCTCCTTCACCGATAAAGCCTCAGGATGTGCCTTACGCCACTCATGGACAGCACTCCACGTCCGTAACAAGGCCTCCAGACTACCAAGGGTCTGTGAACTGCGCATTGGAATGGCCTCTGGTGTCCCCGATACATATAGCTCATCAGCTGGCACACTCACTAACCGTGTAAGGTCAGTCCAGTTATCGAGATCTCGGCATTCAACGGGATACATCCAATCATCAAAAACAGATTTCCCTGGCTGAGGCCAGTATGGTGCCAGATCCTCGGACGCGAACTGACGCAGTGCCCGATTAGCCTTCGGGTATCCACTGACGACGTAATGGCCCCAGTTCCAGAAAGCAACAGTACCTCCTGGCCGGACTATTCGTGCCATCTCTGTCCAGAGTGGCTCAGGGTCAAACCAATGCGCTGCTTGACAGGCGATCACGAGGTCTACTGTTTTGTGGGCGATGAAGGGGAGAGATTCTGCCTTGGACTGATGATATTGGATATTACTCAAGCGCGTTTGAGCTCTCCTGGCTTCCTTCAGCATACTCCCGGAGGGATCAACTCCGAGGATGGAATCAAAGTGTGTGGCCAACGCGCGAGCTACAGCACCGTGACCAGTGCCCAGGTCGACGCATAGTTCGCGTGAGGATCGATGGTAGGTCAGAATAGTATCAAAAAGAGACTTGGGAGGGGAAGGGCGATATGCAGCATATGCTGAACAGTCATATTCTTGATTCCTGGGGGGGCAAACAAGATCGTGAGTGCGCTGGATACTTTGGATCTGGGGGAGTTCCTTACTTACGAGAAACTGGCCATCGGTTCGAATGTGCGAAGACTGTGTGAGATTGTGCAGTGCATCAAGTATTCTTATAGTCTTCTGGCTTCTGGGGCCACCAGGTGGGTAATCTTAACATGGGGTACATTGCCGGGACTCAATTATTTCATTATTTCTGTTTATTATTTCATTTTTTTTTTTTTTTTTTTTTGGTTTATTGCAGTGTCTGCTACAGAGCTTTCCCCATTACTCATGCTACTCATTGCAGAGAACGACAAATGGTCAGTAGTATACAGAACGTGGATACGGTTGCCCTATACCACCCTGTCCTCATATTGTGTATGAACGAGTAGGTAGCACTGACCATGTCCTACATACCCACTTCCACTTGTCATGTCCATGTCACTTCCACTGAACATCAGTATTGATCCAATGAGATTCTGTGATTGAAGGAGGAAGTGTTCGGTTTCGGGAAGGGGAGTCGATGGCCCTTGGAATCCCCGAGCAAATGTTGCATTCCAGCCTCTTCCGCGGGGATTTCTCTTGCCTGATGCAACGAAAGATGAAGACACACCTTAACTGGAACCCATTCTCTGTGCTGGGGCTTCGTTCCATCTGTCGTGCATTCAGGCCCAAGGCCCGATATTTAAACACCATGTTGGGGACATATCTCGCCATCCCATTATAGCACTCTTAGTAGTAAGTCGTCTCGGGAGGGCGTTCACACACTACCAAAGAAATGTTGCAGACTATTGGAATAGTGCCCGATCCGGTGAGGAGGGATGAATCGAGAGAATCAACTACCTACAGTCATCCTCTTGTTCAACAAACCTTGAACCATCTCTCCACCGTGACAGGGTCCTTGCCAGCCAGCTCCCTATCGCTCAACCGGCGACAAGCCCTCTTCGAGACAACTAAGCGAGTACTTGCCAGTGCAATCAATGATGGTTTAGCCAGCACAACCATCGAGACATCTCACCCCTCCAGTCTGCTCTTGCGTCTACGCAGTCTCGAAGGAGCCCTGGCCGGTGATGAGAAGGACACTTGGATCGAGTGTGGTATGCGAGCAGACGCATATGTCGAGAAAGACGGCGGCAGGGTTCTTGGATTCGTGCGGGCAGATGATCTTCTTGCTCCAGTGCTAATCCAGAATTCCAAAGGTCAAGTCTCAGAGGAGCTTGACCCCGGTGTGATTTGTCGCATCATTTGCCGCTGGCGCTCTCGCCAAGATGAAAATGATGCGGTCGAGATGCTTGTAAAGGAGGTGCAGAATTCTGCCAACAATCAGGGTTAGCCCAACTTGCTTCTTTTCCAGCTACCCCTTCAGTTAGCACCAAACTGATTGTTGAGATAGAGAAATGGCTGGAGATGGCCAGTACCATGCCAATCCTTGATCTGAAGTCTTCACTCTGTGATTGGGAGCAATCACTTGTAACTGGACATCCTACGCATCCGGTATTCCTATCCTCTTCCTTCTTTCTCTGCTCTACTCTCACTATGTCATGAAAGTTAACCGTGTCAAAAGCTACACCGAGCTTGCCTTGCCCAATCGCCCCTAAGACCCATCGCGCCTGAAGACATCCCGGAGCTACTAGAACCCGAAATATCATTTATCTGCGTCCCAAAGTCAGAAATTAAAGTCTTCGGGCCATTCCAGTCCCTTCTGGGCCCTCTCCTAGAGTCACTTGGCATTTCCAAGCCCGATGACACAGTCAACGAGATCGTCGTACCGTGCTTCAGTCGCCAGCTGCCAAGTATCACGCCGCTCTTCCCTCAAGCGCGCATCTTGGGAGCTGTGCAGAACCGCTGCCGAGCACAAATCTCCATGCGGACTGTCTCCATGATGCCAGATGTGGGCTATCCTTTGCACCTGAAGCTATCCTTGAACTGCCAAATCACGTCAGGCCCGAGAACCATCACTCCCTGGACGGCAGCTCTAGGACCCGCACTCGGAAAGGTCCTTCAAAAGTCACTTCCTTCCAATCTATGGATCTTCGAGGAAGTTGCTTCCATCACAGGTGGCCAGGAGGACTTTGATCAAGCACGTCATCTGACGTGTATTATTCGGAAGAGCCCAGAACAGCGAGCCGCGGAGTTGGGAGAGACGATTATCCCTGTTGCCGGACTGTACCAGAAACCGTTCAATGATGACCGAACGTACATGGAGATCATATTCGGTCTCGATGACTTGCAGAAAAAGCAGGAGTGGTTTAAAAAGTAAGTAACGTTATTTGATTTGATCATCCATTCGACTATCATGTATCCTAAGCGACGAATTTACCATTGGAAATTATAGGTACCTCAACCATTTATTCTCTCTCATTCTGCCCCCTCTAGTCCGCTACGGAATCGGGCTCGAAAGCCACAGCCAAAATATCCTCGTCCGCATCAACATCGCCAAGAAGGAAGTAACCGGGTTCGCTGTTCGCGACTTTGGTGGAATAAGAATCCACCACCCGACACTGCTTCGCCGTTCCGAAGAACACAATAACCTCAGTGCCCTCCTGCCCCCGGGTTGTCACAATCTCACTGATGATATACTTGATGTATGGCACAAGGTGCATCATGCGCTACTCCAGGTGCATGTGGGTCACCTCCTATATATGCTCGGGTTAGAATCGCAGGGTGGATGGTCTATTGTGCGTGAAGAACTGAAGAGGGCTCTGAATCCTGACGCGGATCCGGATGGACGCTTGGTGTATGACTTTCTCTTAAGAGATACTATGTCTTTCAAGTGCTTTATGGAGATGCGGTTGCTGGGTGTGTACAGGGATGTGAGTTTTCCCTCCCCCCCCAACTTTCTCTCTCTCTCTCTCTCTCCCTTCTTTGCGTAAAAGCCTTGAAGGACTGGATAAAATTTGAGAATTGGAGCTTGAGTATCCACCGCTGACGTTGAACAGTATTACGAGAGAGAATTGCCGAATATTCTTCTCCGCGATGCATAATCTCATAACTTGGTAGTAACCATACGAAGTAAAATCTATTGAAGCAATTTCAACATAGTAATAATCTACAATATCGTAGCCATCACAGGTAACGGGCCCTTTTCTTCCTCCAATCCCTTGCCATACGAGGGACCCTTTCCCCTACTACCTACAGCAGGATTAATGCCCAGCCCATTCAGCGAAGGACTCATTCCAACCATAATAATAGTAGTAGTAGTAGCAGCAGCAGTATCATCTATAGTAGGAGGCGAAAACAACCTCCGCCCTTCAAACACCCACGCAAGCGCCATAGCTACTGCCAGACAGCCCATGACTAGTATAGTGTAGTTCATGTTCGAAGTAGTCACGGGATGTTGTTGTGGGAGCTAAAGAGTATTATCTTAGGTTTGAACCACCCTCAAATAATTTATAGAGAACATGGGAGTGAAAGAAAATTAAATAGATAATAAACAAGGGAGTAACTCACCACAGAAACAATAACCACTAGAATCATGTACCCCACCGAAACGAGATATATCGGGATAGACCAGATGCCGAAGTTCTATCTGTCACACTTCGGGAGGGATTTTCCTTGTGTGAGGAGGAGGAATAAGGGGGGTGAACCTATATTGATTTGTGCTTTAGTATCGTCTTCTATTTCTTCTATTTTCTGTATGATTGATATGAAGTGAGGAAGTGAGGGATGGGGTTGTGAAAGTAGGTCACCCATACCAAAGCTAATGATCATACAGGTTATCTGGGATCCAACGAAGGCGTTATAGGCGGAGCTGGAGAAGAGATATCTACATAGTCAAGTATGATCTTGTTAGAACAAAACCAGTTCAATGGAATGAATGGATTTCCTACATCAATCCGACCAGGGCGACAATGACCGACGCCAAGGTAATTGACCAGAATAGTAGGTTGAATGTAGGAGAATGCTTCGTGAGCCTAGAAGACAGAAAAAGTCATATCAATATGATAAAGGAGACTCCTATATTGTCGGTAGTAGCTAACCTACCTCGCGTTCTGAAACAAGCCGCCATCTCGCGCGAATGCATAGCCCTGTAGACTCATGGTGACTGCACTTCCAAGAGCAGACGTGGCAGTGTTTATGATGACGATGAGACAAAAGACTATAGCGGCTGCATCAATTCCTGTGCTGAGTCTGATTATCTCTGAAGTCGAAGGAGCTGCGGAAAGAAGCAATCATTCTTCAAGCGGGTTTTCTCCGGACATAGGGTCAAAGAAGAATGGTTTCAGTAGATACTTGTAGCTAAGTGACCATATCCTCTTCTGGTTATTGATAGAGATCGAGATATGATGTGGAAAAGTCAGGGTCACACAGTACCATTTGCAAACGGTTTCTGTGTCTATTGCTTAGTTGTAGCTATAGTATACTCCGAGTCCAGACAACAAGATGATATGCATGATAAATGCTCCCGGTCCACGCAAGTCAAGGTCTATTTTGTTCATTTCAATGACACCCTGTCTTTCTCGCAAGTTTTCAATTTCCTATAAAGCCCATATGCTAACATTTGCAGTACTATGCTGATCGTCCCGTATGCACAACCCTGACACTGCTATTACATACTGATAAGAAACTAAATGAAGAGATAAGTACCATACTCATACTTTCATCCTATCATTCAATCATACACACATACATATAGGACCCAATCTTCAAGTCCCCGTCTCCGTCTCAATATCCGGCTCCCGACCTGACAAATCACCCGTAAACTTCCTCTTCACTTTCCTTAGCGAATACTTAGCCTCGTCACGCGCAAACACTGCATTCCGCACAGGCCTCCACTGCATCTTACCGCGAAGTTGACGCTCCTCGCTGCGTTTATTCGCCTTCTTAAGGGCCGAGTCATCGATATCGTTCAGGCTGGGGGGCCCGGCACTGCTGCTCCCGCCACCAGTGGACATGGTGCTCATTGAGACGCGCTGCTGCTGATGGGGGTACTGGTCGTCCTCGTTGTCATCCTCGGTCTCGCTGGAAGAGGATGATGCCTCTTTCTCCTCTTGCTCTTGTTCTTGGCTGTTTTGATGCTGTGCTTCTTCGGCGTGCATCGTTCCGTAGGACTGGGCGACGGTAGGAGGTGGATTCACGGGGTCGTGAGGTGGTGTCTCGCGCCCAGGTTCGGCGACTTGGTGGCCGTGGTTGTTGAGGTAGGCGCCTGGGTCGTGGCCGAAGGCTCCGCTCCAATCCTGGCCTTGCTTGTCGATCCAGCGGCGGCGTTCGCGGGGCTCAGCGTGCTTGAGAATGTCGCGGCCGTCGAGGAGGGATTGTTCGTGCAGTTTTTCAAGGTCCTCGGGAATTTCGGAGGAAATGCGGCGCCCGCGGACACCCTGGGCGATGCAGGCTTCCCAGGTTTCGAAAGTCTCGCGGGATTCGTTATCAACGACGTATTGTTCGTGGGAGTCGTCGATGCCGGGGCTGAAAAAGCCGTGGAACTGGAGGCGGCCAACCTCGTGTAGATCCTCGAGACCTGGGCTGCGTTTGATGTGGCAGTTCTGCTCGGTGATGTAGTTTTGGGTCAGTCGTTTGCCGTTCTTGGTTACCCAGATGGGGATGTCAATGGCGGTGTCTTCGTTGTCAGCCATGTGTTGGAGCCAGTAGACGGCATAGGCGGTTGTGTGATGGTGGCCTTGTTGTTGGAATTCGAAGACGACGGGCGATCGGTAGCGGTGTTTGACAGGGAGGCGGATTGTCCGTCGGAAGTCCTCGCTGGAGAGATCGTAGGTCATGTTGGACCCTTGGACGGAGCAAACATGACGGGTGATTTTGGCGCTGCTGCCGCCGGTGCGGAGCCGAATCTTACAGCGGTGATTGAAGCCCTGGACGGTGATCTTGTCGGAAATGAAATGAAAGGTGCCGACGTCCCAGCCCAGCATTTGGGGAGGCAGTCGGGTCTCAACGTGCCGGAAAAGAATGGAGATGCGAATACGTCCGAATCCAATACCACCAGTGAGAGGGTACCACCTGGTCACCTGTGAGCTGTTCTCCAGGAGCTCCGAGATCTTCAAGGGTACAACACCGAGGATAGGATCATGCTGGCGATACCGTTGGTCGCGGACGCTGACGGTAACGTAGGCGGACCGCCAGTCTCGGACGAATCGTTCAGTTCCGGCGTTGAAGATCGGCTTGGAGCTCAGGGCTTTGGCACGGGTGCGGTAAACCTGGGAGATGTTAGACAAGACCTAGGCGAGAAAGGGATTGGGGTTGCAGGATGGCTTACTAGCTCGTCATTGAGAATGATTTTACAGTAGCTCGTAGGCAGGTTTTCTCCGACTTCTTCTTTTTGCTCGCCATACGGTTTGGCTGGCTCATAGTCTCTCCCCTTGCGGTTACCGTGGCTGCCTTTTACGTTCTCGATTTCCAGGTTCACAATCTGATGGACCACAATGCTCATGATCCCACTCGGCCATAACGGATCTGGTGGAGTCTTGGTGATGGCGTCCTCCTGGTCATTGCTGATGACACCCTTGTCGTCTTGGAACTCAGGAATGTCCTTGAAGTTCTCTGGTAGATCCTTCTTCTTGCCGTCGGTCCTCAGCTCTGCTCTCAGCTTCGGCTTGCCGAAGAACCCGACTTCCCAGTGCAGTTCTCCCGGCATCTCACTGCCCTCATTGAGGCCCTGGAGCTTGGAGACCTGAGCGTACATCTTGCCCGGGTGCTGGATCATTTTCCGTATGGGTAATTCTACTTTGCCGACGATGTCATCCGCGGTGGTTCGATCCGAGTCCCACAGTTCGACACTCAAAGCCTCGTCCGCCTTGATCAATTCCGGGGTTACGAGCAATGCCGCGGTTTCTTCCCAGACAGGGTTCAGGTCGTCGGTGATTACTCGCGTACAGTACATGGGCTTGCCGTACTTTGAGAAAGAGAGGTTAATGTAGGGGTCACTGCCGCCACCAAAACTGCCACGTCTGTCCTGTTTGCTCAACCCAATCGCACGATGAATCCGGATCCACATGATGCCCAGCGCCTGGGTTTCTTTAACGATATCATCTCCCTTAAGCATCATACTAAGATCCATGGTCATCGATTTGGGTGCCGCAAACAGACCGCTGGCAGTAGCGATAGCATAGTTGACGAAGTTGGAGATCAATGGGAGATTGAGGATGTTCACGCCCCAATTGACCATGGGCATACAACCAGCCCGGATATGGGGAAGCCCAACGAGACTGAATGTTACGTCTTTCATGAACGGGGCCTCTGGCATCATCTGGAATCTGGCACGAACAGTGCCTACCAGTTCATTCAACTCCACAAAGACTGGAAAGGGAACGCCAAAGAGGCCTTTGATTCCCAAATAAAACACGATCTGCATGTGCATGTTGCGCGCCTTAGATGAGGTGGTTTGTCCGCTCGGCTTCGAGTGGTAGGCAAAGGAGGCCTCGATGTTATAGTAGCTGCCGCCCTCCTCGGCAGCCGCCGCCTCCTGGGGGTCCTTGTTCTTGACATTTTCCTCATGGATGTGATCTTTGAGTTGCTGAACATGAGAGTCCGGAAGTGATCGCAAGCTCAAGATCCGTATGGGGTTGTTTCCTTGGTCAATTTCTGCAATCCGAACGTTCTCCACCACGCCTGGCGCTGACGCCTGCATGATATCTTCGATGGTATCCGCAACGGGGGTCAGCATCTCCGGGTTGATGAGGCCCCAGAAAACCCCAAGGAAGGAGTTCATCCATTCCACTGACTCAGGGAGGAGATTCGCAGTAGCCTATACGACAGTACATAAGCCTTTGAATTGCGACAAGGACCGAGAAACTCACCATCTGGCCTCTGATCTGCTCACTGCTCCATTCCATCTCTCGGCCGCTTCGAATGAGTTCTTGTATCCATAACCACACGCCACTGGCAACACCAAATGCTAGAAGTAATAGACCCCAGAGTGAGCCACCAAACACCCGACCAGCGAAGACAATGGCGGCAACAATTCCTAGGCAGAGACCGATACCACGCCTCTCCAGCTGGTCAAACATAGGTTTATAGGTGACTGTCGGGGTAGGGTGGAAGAGGATGTTGGTTTTCTCGCCATGGATGGGAACATCTGACGTGGTGCCCTCTGCGATGGGGTCCGGGGGCGCGGTAATATCTTGGTTCTCTTTATATTGGGAAAGGCTTTGGTTAGGTTCGGTTTTGACGTCCTTCAGATTTGTTAGCTGACGTTCAGTCCTGGCGAACTAGGTTGAGACTCACCGTTGGTTTTCCGAGATTGGCATTCGGCACGACCAGCTATCATTGTCATTAGTTAGTTGCAGGTCTCTCTCGAAGAGCCACTGTCAATGGGGTCATAGATACCTTTGGATCGTTCACTGCTTCCATGGCATCCTCGTCGAGGTCCTCCACTTCAATATCCTTGCCGGTTGTTGGGTCAGTCACCATGCGAGTCTTCCCCGTTGTCTTCCGGGGCTTGTGAGCCATTTCCTCTCCCTGTTCCTCTTTCTCCCGCCGCTTGGCCGACAGTGCTTCCTCATGGGCCTTACGCTCTTGTTTATCCACCTCGAGACGCTGTAGGAATTTGTCGATGGTCGGAACAGGATTGGTTCCGCTCCAATGCTCCCCCACGCGGTGAGTCTTGGGCGACTCCCGCCCAGGTTGAGCTTGCGACATGGTTGGTGGTGAGTGGACGATCAGGTGCGCAGAAGAGGTATCAGAGTTAAGGTGGGTGGATTATCATCCCTAGCTCCGTAAAGCTGGGACTGCTATTGATATGAGAAGAGGACCGATCAAAAAGAAGAAGGCAGGAGATCTGAGTCTAAGTCCTTTCTCATGCGGTGTCAGTCAAGTAAGTGAAGTCAGAGCGGAAAGTCAAGGTTGGCCCTGCCAGACTGGACTACGTCATTGTGGAGGAGGCGCTGCCAATGGAACTCGGACGCGTCCGACGATTGCTGGCACAGGGCTGGAGGAACATCCTGGTGATGTCGGTCTATTTACATTCTCCACCGGCCAGATCTATAACAAGTCGAGGTTGATTGCTGAGTGGACTGGCTGGCTGGATCCTCTTGTCCTCCGTCATTCACAGCGGAAATCCGGGGCTTGGCGCGGATGACGGGATGGCGGACTTTAAAGTTGATGCAAAGAAGAATAAGGCTGATTGTGTACTAACTCAGTAGTAGAGAGTATCAATTATGAAGTTAGTTACAGTACAACCAAATTCAATGGCAATGAGTCTTGATGACTGATGGTAGGCCATTGTACTTTGTATGCAAGCTGTGATGGGCAGATGTTGAGGCGGAAGGGGATGATGTCATGGATGCTAACAAGATCGACAGTCAGTCAGTCTCGTTGTGCCCCAAATGCTAATCACAATAACACGAATAATTATAGAACATAGTGCTATTGAGTTAAGGATCTTCGATCAGATCATGCCATCCCCTGAAGCAGATTTGGTGGATGATTCATTGTTAAAGAATCAACCAGGTTCCTGAGTGGGAACTACAGCGTACTACTTACTGCATTACTAACCTCTGATCGCCTAAGGCACAATTTAGAACCTAGAAGGACTCAAAATGTCAAATTCAGCATTCAATCCAGATAGTATAATCGTCCCTTCAAGATCATGGCAGGTTACTGAGTATGTGATGCCGTCTGCCATCACATGACTGCCCGGGCAACTGCTGGGATCCCTGCCAACACTCACTGGAAATGCGTGAATTTGGGGACAGCGAACAACCATCATACATCTCGTAGATTTGATCTTAAATAATTATTACGAAGAACTAGCTCTGCGCCGATGGTTGGTCTCAACTTCTCTCGCCAAAGACGCGCCTTGGCCTACCCGGCCGCGTTGTTGATGTCTCTTCGACCTTGCACCAATACAAGTTCAAGGAATCTTACCCATCACACAAGTTTATGCAGCAGTAAGTCAGAATAGAACACTCTAGGTCGTCTTGCTTATCACAAGATCCATCCTTCATACGAGTCACTTTTCTCATATACCTCTGGACGATTTCTATACAACGAGCAGGTCCGCTTTCGCAAACGATATGTGAGGTTTGATATTTCTGCACTCGAGAAGGCTGTTGCAAAGCATATCGATCATGGACGCGTCAAGAACATTGTCAAGCTTAGCGAGGGAGGGTTCAATCGCGTCCTACTAGCCACTATGGAAGATGGATTATGGGCCTTAATCAAAATCCCGTACTCGATATCAGTGCCAAAAGCATATGCGACAGCTACTAAAATTACAACTCTGAGATTCCTTCGCTCAAAGGAAATACCAGTACCTGAAGTATATGGCGGTCCTTTGATGAGACCTTGAAAGCCGATGTATCTGACGGCGGCAGTGCAGAAGAGCTGGGGAATATGACACGAAGTTGGCCTTTTCAGGACCATGAAGAGTTCTACTGACGCTAAGTCCGCGTGTAAAGACTAGCAGATGCACGCTTCGTGGTTATGCTATGTAAATGTTATCTTAGCAGATGCCTGTGATCAGCGACGTAAGTATACGTGAACTGGTGATCATAAAGTCCTCTCATAGCACGCTTATGCACAAACACAATAGCTGCTTTTAGTGCTTACCAGTTTATTACTAGTAGTAGTGCTACTATATATACAATTATTGAAGTTAGTAGGAATGATACTAGTACTAGTAGTATTTTCAGTTAGAGGCTTACACTGACAACTATATATTCCCGATAGATCTTCTAGATTAACCACTGAAGCAAACATTACATATCAACTAGGACCTCCAGTCTAGACAACTTACAGCTCACTCTTATTTTAATACCTACTTATAGAGGATCAAATAACACCGCAGACTTTTTACCCCGAATCGAGTACTACATGAAGCTATACACTTATAATCACGTGACCATAATATCCCCAGCGGAGCCATCCGTCATGCGGCCACCACATCACAGATAATCACCGATCACCGCGGCCGCAACAACCTGTGGCCCAATTCATGCATTTACCTTAACCTTCACTTCCTTCCCTAGAGCGACCTCCAAACGCTCCCGCCTAATTTTCTATTCAATAAAATATCGGGAAGAAAATACCTTTTCCTGGTGCAATTAATAGTCAAACATATCAACCACACTGACTGAACTTACGTCACCCACACCATCGAACGACAGAAATACAACCACCAACACAACTACCGACGAAACCATAAACTCCCCTTATATTAGAAGGAAAAAAGAAAGAATAAGCAACCAGCAATGTCCTCAACCGAAGAATCTCCCGCCCAACGAGCGGCCCGCCTCCGCCGCGAACGCCGCGAAGCCAAAATCAAAGGCGATGGAGCAGCACGTCTCGACAAGATTACCAGCTTGAGTGGACGGACTCCTGCAAGTCGTATGTACCACCTTCCTTCCTACTTCTCTTGCAGAGTTCAAAGTAAACCAGAAGAAAAGATACAAAAGAACATAATAAGACAATGAAGCTAACTCAATCCTTGCTACGTACCCAGTCCGCGAAGAAACCTCTCCCTCTCCATCTCCGTCTCCGGCCCCAGCACAAGCACAAGCTACTACTACAGCAATGAGCCCCAGCCCGAGCCCGAGCCCGGCCCCCGAATCCCGAACTAGCCAACCGTCCTCCTTCCCAAGTCAAGCACCCCAGCAACAGCAACAGCAAGAACTCGACCCCGAAACCCTCCAAGCGCAACAGGAGCTCTTCCGCGCCCTACTCCGGCAGTCTGGCCAGCCTGGAGACTACTCATCATCCAGCGGGACTCCAGGACCCCAAGCCGCAGGACCAGGTGGACCAGGAGGAATGGGAGGAGGTATGGGAGGACTAGGCGGCGAAGCGGACGACCCTACTCTGAAACTTCTCTCGAGCCTGATGGCTGGGGATACCAGTGCGCTGGGAGAGGGATCTTTGCCTGGGGGCCAGTCTCCCGCAGACTTACTGACGGGGTTGGGGGTGCCGCCGTTTGTGGCAAGTATGTTGGGGGAAGCGACGCGGAAGAAGAGTGATGAGGAGAAGCGGGAGATTCTGGTGTGGAAGGTGCTGCATGTGGTGTTTTCTGTGTTGATTGGGGTGTATTTGCTGGTGTTGATTGGGTCGTCGGTGGCGACGTTTGGGAGTCAGCCACCGCCGCCGGCGACGGCGAGAAATCCGTTCTTGTTCTTTACGACGGGGGAGGTGGTGCTTACTGGGGCGAGGGTTATGATGAACAAGGGGGGAGGCGGATTGGGGTTGTGGGTGCAGTTGGTTAGGGATATTGCGAGGGATGGGAGTATTGTGTTGTTTTTGTTTGGGATGGCGAATTGGTGGCATCGGGAGTGGATGGCTTATTAGGCAGGGGGTGGGTGACTAGGGGATTGAGTTGAGTTCGGATGTGGTTTTCTTTTCTTTTCTTCTCTTTTCCGTGTTCAATATGGCATGGGCTTTTACTGCTGTGGTTATGAATACATTTTGCATTTCTTGCATGTAAAGTTGTTGGTATAACGTCTGATTGTTTGTCGCTTGCTGAGTGGTCCTTATGCCGTCGACTATACTAAGCGGACACAGTTACAGTCGCAGCTCCCACGTGCTTGAATGGTGACTGTGCAAAAGTACAGTGGTCTAAGGGGCACACTTACGTGCAAAATAAAGTGGTCGCCCAGTTCAACCCTATATTATTCTTCCGGCGATTCAGTTCTGGCCCGGTCGATATCTCCTCCGGACTCCGACTGGCCTGTGCGCTCGCTCGCAAAAACGAGGTTGATTTTAGCTGTGAGAACTGAGAAGGTGAAAAATTTCTCGCAACCATTATCAATAATGTCTCGCCGAAGTTGGCCCACAGCGCAACGCGTACTGATCCATCGGGTGAACTAAGGGAATCAATAACGGCCAGGGCCAAGACGTTATTAATTTGCACTTGCAGGGGGGCTATTGCGACGGACTTTCCTACCGCCGTGTTTAGTAGATGCAGGACGGGCCAGGAATTCGCCGTTTCTAACCATCCGAGCCCACACCGGTTGGGCTCAGCGATGTGGTTACTGGCTACTTAGAGCCTGGCGACAGACTCAGACGTCGAAATGGTAAGAGCGGACCGAGAAGCTTAGTGTGGCCGGCACTAAACTATAGCGCAGACGGGAAAGGCCACGGCCTCTGGGACCCGGTTGAGAAAGGTAGGGCCCAAGCAGGATGGCAATGGGTCTTTCTGAGTGTCAAGAGAAGACGCATTCTCTCACCGGTTGGGGTACATAACCTGGTATACATCTTAAATGCAGCACACAAGCAATGATCAAGCCGGTGAGTCTACGCATGCAATGCTTTGTAGAAACACCACGCCGTGCAGGTGGCTACCGAGATAACTGATTGACAATGATAAGCGGAAACGGGGGGTATGGTGGGCTTGACACCGTATCGGGAGGCTCCCTAGAGGCTGGAATAAGTGAAGTGGCCGAGCCACCAGCGACCATCGAGGGCGTTGATTTGCTAACAGATGGAGGGTCTCGATTAGCATGAGGGCTCTGTAGTCGGCAGTGGGTAGGGGCTAAACGGGACACCCGGGACCCGAACGCACTCACTTTAATACCACACAGTACACACACGGACGCGAAGGGCCAGGGACTGAAGATCTTTCAAAAGAAAGAAGCGACAAAAGGAACGATGAGTACCCATATTAATGAGCGAGAGTATGGTTCACTGGCCGGATTGATGCTGGAGGAGCAAGCCGAGCGTCGATCGGAGGCTTTCACAAGCTGAACGGAATTCTGCCGGACGGCCTCCACAATATTAATGCTCTTAGTTCTGATGGTGGAAGTTGCTCCGTAATGGCATTATCAACATGAACAAACCGTTCTTGTCGGATCGATGGTCTAATCCACATCCAATCAAGGCTACCACACCCACAAAGCTCCCCACAATTGAGGGAACTGTGGTACTTTGTCCTTTAACTAGGTGTGGTGGGGGGTGGTGGTGTTGTGAGTCTTGACTCTGCTCTCGCTGCGACATTCACCCCTTGTATAAAGTGCCATAGCAGACAATGTTATTTCAAAACAAAATTTTGAGTTCCGAATATTCGGCTGTCCGAAGGTACAAGATGCACAGCTTCCAGTTCTCCGTGCAGGGAAGCTGGAGAGAGAGAGTCCAAAGCCTAGGTCCGAGAGATGTCCGTGGGGACACGGGGAGAAGGAGCAGAGAAAGAGCCAGGCATCGATAGCCGAACCTCCCCCAGCCAGGCAGTACCACGGTTATCCCGATTGTCCCTCGACCCGCGTTGTCGAGGAAAGTGTTTCGTCCCAGCCCAGCTGATCATCTGTCTCTACCGAGTGGGCAAAAATAGCAGACAATCTCCTTTTCGGCATTGTTGAGACTTGAGAGATGAGCAAGTCACGGGCAGCTTCATTTCCGTAATGGGCCACAGTCTTCCTTGTTTGGGAAAGTACTGCCGTAACATTCCGTAGCCTGAATTATTTCTTTCTACAGATGGATACTGCTGTGGACGATAGTTTCAGAACACATGGAAGGAATGATCAGATGCATGGATTAATCTCCTTTCCTATTCACCAATATGCTAAATGTGGTGATAGTTAATGTACACAGTCAGGTCAAGTAGATAAGACACTTTGCTTCAATGATGGATATCAGTATACCAAGGCAATGCTTGCTACCGGGGATGGCAGATGAATCGCAGCAATACTCCGTAGATTGTAGTAGCATGAGGGTGCCTGCAAAGAACGACCATTCCAATCAATCAGGCCTCGGTTCTGCAAGGCCATCTTTTGTTTTCCCACGTTTTGTTCACCGGCGAAATCTCACTAATGCAGGCTGACCTCCCATTTACCTATCTCTCGTAATTAGTATTTTGAACTACTGCATCTTCCTGGTCAGCCCTTCAGGCACTGGTTGCAGGCCATACAGGGGGGAAGGGACCTATTCCGGCTTCAGTGAAACTTCCGCAAACAGCACCACACCCACTGATATAGACCGTCTCATTGGGCCGCTCACCAAGGTATCTTCATGCCTCAACCAGCGATCCAGGGGATAACTCACAGCGATCTATCGCTGAAATGCATGTGGGTAGTAACTACCTATAGTTAAAATAGTAGTAACTATCTACTTTCACCCCACCCCAGATTGCTCTCTGGATGACTATCTGTATGCTCCCGAGTACTTTCTCTCTCATCCACGGTCCTGCCAAATCTTACTATGAGCAGTTCCCATGAAAAGAGCACAACTAAGGTTTTGATTTCCCCCGCACGGTTCAAGGCTCGCATCAAGAATGGACACGTTCCAGTGCTAATTGACCCCTCCGATCGGGGTTGCTTGGCGGGTTGTTCTTGTGATACCGTCCCGCCATCCCCCGGAAAGCCAATAGTTTCAAACCCTTCCCCCCGTCAGCTTGTGGGCGAATCTGGGGCATAACCGATAATGATGATGTTGGTCGGCTGAACGCCACAAGTACACGGAGCTAATATATCCCTATGTCATGTCGTGCCATGGCATACCATGGATACGAACGAGCACAGTGCTTTCGGAGGTGACCCCCTAGGTTAATAAGGAACTCGCCTGTGCTGGGAGAACTGCCTTACTAGTATTCCGTAGGCAATTGACGATATGCCTACTGTCCAATGGTGGACAAGAACGAAAGTAGGCTAGGGTCACAACCAGAACCTGTGCAGACGGGAGCGTCGCAATAGTGTACCGAAGTGATTAATTAATGTACGTAGAAGAGGGAAGATGGTTGTTCGCTTGCTGATCATCGACTGCCTTCCCCGGAGCAACGGAAACGAGAGCCTGTCAAGCCCCGCATGGCCGAGCCCAACCTTTTTGGCGGTGCGTTTGAACTACTTCGAACTAGTCTGGGATAGTGCGAGCGGATGCGACAAGATTGGGAATGCAGCCGCCAATGCAGGATGTCGTCCGGCCAGTGACATTGCGACTCTGCGAGGGCCTGCCGGCAAAAGACTGTACCTCCGTCTATCGATGACCCGCATCCAGAACAATCCTCCTCCTTCCCTTCCCCCTCTTCTCACCCTGTTCATTTAGTAGAATGATAATAATTGTAATTATTATTATCCTACAGTAGTTGTGGCTTTCCCGAGAGTGGAGAGGCACTTGTAGCGACAGGCATGACTAGCCAGGTATGTAAGTAGTATGTATGTATCGTCCATGGTGGGAAGTAGACTACTACCAGCGCCTCCAAACACATCATGATCTCACTTCAACGAAGAGGGGAACAGTTGGAACCTAGGGGATAAACTGCTTTGGAACTCACACCCGGTAAGATCTAGGTTAACCTGCATAGCCGATCCAATAAGGACAGGAATGAACCCTGAACCGAGTAAGGTTACTCATACTTGCACGGTCGCGCGGAAGGGGAGGGAGAGTTGACTTGGGGTAGGATGGACGGATGGATATAGTAACTACTACTACGGAGTGACTAGTAAGTTGTACCTTAGCAGTACAACCTTGCCCAGTCTGAAGCAGCGAAGCTACGACGGTACCAAAAGCCTGAACCAAACCTGAACCAGCAACGCCTCCACCGGGACACCGGGGGAGCGGGACCTCAACAATTAAAATCATAAAACTGTCTCTGAAGGGCATCCCTCTCTCTTTTTAGTTCGGCCATTGGGTTCAATAAATAACTGTCTCTCTTCCCCATCCTGGGCACCAGTTGCTTTCTTCTCCCCCCCTCCTCTTCCTCTTTTTTTTCTTTCTCAGTCTTACATCTTTCTCCTCTACTCGCCCTTCCTCTTCCTCATCTCCTCTCTCGTACACGTATAATCCGTGGGGATTCCTCTCCTCCCCCCTTTGCGCGAAACTTTGCCTGAACCCCACCAACCAGCACTGCTGCAATTCTTTGACAAGTGAGCTTAATCCCCCCCCGCCGCCCGCAAACTCACGTGCGCTCCGGTGCCATGAGTGAACTTCTCGCCTTGTTGTCCAACATGATACATAGTTACCTTTGGAGTTTGAAGCGTTTCATCCTTTCTGACATTGTATAGCTCAATCACACAATTCCGTTGGGATCACACACAAAAAACATGGCTGACGGCAGTGTTATGCCCCCCAAGCCCTCCGTGGTAAGAAATCGCGCTTGTTTGGCCCGAGTTATCGCCGGTTCCCGTGCTAATCCCGTCGGTTTCAGGTGGTCGAGGCCCACGAAGTCGACACCTTCCATGTCCCCGAAGCATTCCACCAGAAGCACCCGACAGGTACCCACCTGAAAGACCTCGACGAGTACAAGAAGCTCTATGAGGAGTCCATCCGCAGCCCAGACACTTTCTGGGCTCGTATGGCCCGTGAACTCCTTCACTTCGACCAAGACTTCCAGACCACCCACAGTGGCTCGTTGGAGAATGGCGACAATGCCTGGTTTGTCGAGGGTCGCCTGAACGCCTCCTACAACTGCGTCGATCGCCATGCCTTCAAGAACCCCGACAAGGTCGCCATCATCTACGAGGCCGATGAGCCCAGCGAGGGCCGCACAATCACCTACGGTGAGCTCCTGCGCGAGGTGTCTCGTGTTGCCTGGGTTCTCCGGCAGCAGGGTGTGAAGAAGGGTGACACGGTGGCTATCTACCTCCCCATGATTCCCGAAGCCATCGTCGCTTTCTTGGCTTGCTCTCGTATTGGCGCTGTTCACTCCGTTGTCTTCGCCGGTTTCTCCTCCGACTCGCTCCGGGACCGTGTTCTGGACGCTGGCTCTAAGGTCGTCATCACGACCGATGAGGGCAAGCGTGGAGGAAAGGTCATTGGTACCAAGCGCATTGTCGATGAGGCCCTGAAGCAGTGCCCCGATGTCACTAGCGTCCTGGTCTACAAGCGCACCGGCGCCGAGGTCCCCTGGACCAAGGGCCGTGATATCTGGTGGCACGAGGAGGTCGAGAAGTACCCCAACTACCTTGCTCCCGAGCCGGTGAACTCGGAAGATCCTCTCTTCTTGCTCTACACCTCCGGGTCTACCGGAAAGCCCAAGGGTGTCATGCACACCACGGCTGGTTACCTCCTGGGTGCTGCCATGACCGGCAAGTATGTCTTTGATATCCACGACGATGACCGCTACTTCTGCGGTGGTGACGTTGGCTGGATCACCGGCCACACGTACGTCGTGTATGCACCCTTGCTGCTCGGATGCTCTACCGTGGTCTTCGAGAGTACCCCGGCTTACCCCAACTTCTCTCGCTACTGGGACGTGATCGAGAAGCACAAGGTGACCCAATTCTACGTCGCCCCCACTGCCCTGCGCCTTCTGAAGCGGGCTGGTGACGAGCACATTCACCACAAGATGGAACACCTGCGTGTCCTGGGCTCCGTCGGTGAGCCCATCGCTGCCGAGGTCTGGAAATGGTACTTCGAGGTGGTCGGAAAGGAGGAAGCCCACATCTGCGATGTAAGTGACTTGCTGGATTTTTCTGAATTTGGAATGGTTGTCTAATGCACTACGACAGACCTACTGGCAGACTGAGACGGGTTCGAACGTTATTACTCCTCTGGGTGGTATTACCCCGACGAAACCCGGAAGCGCGTCGCTGCCCTTCTTCGGCATTGAACCCGCTATCATCGACCCGGTCTCTGGTGAGGAGATCACTGGCAACGATGTGGAGGGTGTGCTTGCCTTCAAGCAACCCTGGCCGAGCATGGCCCGTACCGTGTGGGGCGCCCACAAGCGTTACATGGATACCTACCTGAACGTTTACAAGGGCTACTACGTAAGTGATATCTTCACCTCTTGCGTGAAATGAATGTCCTATGGGCAGTTGCTGACTGGCATGCCCTTTATAGTTCACTGGAGATGGTGCCGGCCGTGATCACGATGGATACTACTGGATCCGCGGTCGTGTTGATGATGTGGTCAACGTTTCTGGACACCGTCTGTCCACGGCTGAGATTGAAGCCGCCCTCATTGAGCACCGTAAGTTACCGCGGGAGACACACCCATAGTAATATATAACAAGAGCTAATTGGCTTTGATAGACATGGTGGCTGAAGCTGCGGTGGTTGGTATTGCCGACGAGCTTACCGGCCAGGCCGTCAACGCCTTCGTGGCCCTGAAGGAGGGTAATGAGACCAACGACCAGGTCCGCAAGGATCTGATCATGCAGGTCCGTCGGTCCATTGGACCTTTCGCTGCCCCCAAGGCCGTCTACGTTGTCGAGGACCTCCCCAAGACCCGTAGCGGTAAGATCATGCGCCGTATTCTCCGGAAGATCCTGAGCGGCGAGGAGGATAGCCTGGGTGACACTTCTACTGTAAGATTCACATCTATCCTTGCCTATGCTGAATATGGAGACTAACTACGCGTGTAACAGCTGTCGGATCCTTCGGTTGTTGACAAGATCATTGCCACGGTGCACGCTTCCCGCGGCAAATAAGATCTTCGCATGATCCGAATTCAAGACGAGCGATATTCACAAGTGATGAAATGAAAGCGATTAATCAGGATGTTATGATGAGTTGATTAGCATTATTGGGTGGACACAATTCGTCCGGAGGCGCAGTCATATTCCTATAAACCCCGTTTAGTGATTCCCAACGTGTTTGAGAGATGAACATTAAGGGTGATTCGCTGATCACCTTTTCAATATACATAACTTCTATTCTTCATATGAGAGCATTTTTGTTGTCTGATGTAGTTTGGGTCCGTTCCTTCACAGGACAGCTGTAGTCGGGGTCTCTTTTCTCTACTAGATAGGTTGATGGGAACGTCAATGGTTACGACTTATGAACAGTCATATAGATCAAAACTGAGTCAGGTTCCTCAAGCATTAGTCGGAAAGTCGTCATAATGTAGTTATGCTGCATCGCACAGCTATTAATTGTCTTGCTGTCATAGTGACCGGGACACGGACATCCAGCGTTATTCCTCAGGTTAACCCGGTCGGGCTCCCGAATCAGTCTCCGGCGCATCACGTGCGACTGTCGTAATGCAACGGTATCAACACCCGACCACCTGGGCCCATTCCCCACTTTCATGAGCACACCGCCCCGTCACGCCGTGACCGTACCATACCTGGCTTGGCCGACCTTCCCATAGTTAAGCGACGGCAACGAGCCAGTCAGGCAGGAAGGGAACCTGCCGTCGCTCTCCCTCTCTGTCTTTCTTCTTCCTTGGCTCTTGCAGCTTCTTCCTTCGACCACCGTCGCGCGTCCTCCCTCTGCTTCACCTTGTCACCTTTTCCCCCGACTGCCACTCAAGTCGATTACCTTCGGACTTGCTCACCTACTAGCTCCGACGGTCCTTTTCCGTCTGTAGCTAGTGTGGCCTTTTTCTTGTCACTTCTTACCCTATCACCTTTTTTTTTTTCTCTCTTCTCTTCTTCCCTTCTCAAAACAAACACCCGTCCTCAACTGCGCGTCCACACCGTTTTCCCCCAACTTACATAACGTTGTCGCTTTATACTGGGCTCGCGCGCTGCGGCTTGCTTCTTCGCGAAATATTCAGTTATACGGAGCTCTAGTTATCGTCGTCCTTACGACCTTCTCCCGAGCTTTCCAACCTTTGATCGCAACGTCCTTCGAACCGAATGACTCCCTAATATAAAGCATCATCAGTCAGCAAGATGTTCGGAGGTTTCGGACAGAATAACCAGCAAAGCTCCGGCTTTGGGGCAGGCTCTGGCTTCGGTGGTGGCACGAGTACTGGTGGAGGTAGGTGCCTTCGTCCACTTGCGGACCCCGTCCTCGGTGATCCCGGGTCTTGTTTCTTTTCGTATTACCTCGTCCCTTGAGACTCTCCGGTGCAAAAGGATCGGTATTCGCTGGTAGTTCCGAACGTCGAGCAGCGACCGTCCTATTAGGCTCCTCCCATCACCGACCACCCGTGGATGGCTTCGACACTGGGGCAAAACAGCAGCACTGCAAGAGAAGGGATCGCAGCTTCAATACAGTCTCTGACAGCATCTCCCCCGTCATCTAGGCTTTGGATCGACATCGTCCCCCTTTGGTGGCGGTAATACATCCGGTGGTGGCTTGTTTGGAAACACCTCCAGTAGCTTTGGTTCCGGTGGAGGTACGTGCCTGACGGCTATATCTCAGTGGGCTTGGCGATCCTTTCTCTTCCATCTGTGCCTTGGGGCGGACCCCCTCGACTTTCTCTTGCTCGATCACCGATTTGTGACCGAAGTGGCGCTTTCGAGGACCCTTACCATTGGCTCTTACGGCAAAAAGTCTCTGGATTGGAAGACTGCATGTACATCAACTGTCGTCCATTGACCGCCAGAGATTCATGGCCCAAGGATGGATTCTTTATCAGATGTTCCAGGATCTGTCTATTTTTTGTGTTGTGTTAGCGAAGCTGACTCAAGATCTCTCATTCTAGGATTCGGAACCGGCACACAGAACCAGTCGACGTCCCTATTTGGAGGACAAAATCGCACGAGCGGGTTCGGAACTGGAACTTCGACCGGAGGAAGCCTTTTCGGGAGCGGAACTGCCACGGCTGGTGGTGGTAGCGGATTCGGCGGCTTCGGATCGTCCTCCAACACCGGCGGAGGGTTTGGCAGCACTGGCACTGGCACCGGCGCCAGCACTGGGGGTGGGCTGTTTGGCAACAAAGCCGGGGGTTTTGGCAGCTCAACTGGTACCGGCACTGGATTCGGTACAAGTGGTGGCACTGGTGGCTTTGGCAGCACCGCCTCGGGCTTTGGTAGTGGAACGGGTACTGCATTCCAGCAAGCGATTCCTCCCTCTGATGGCACTGGAAGCACCCCATTCAGTGCTTTCACTGAGAAGGATGGTAACACGACGGGCATGAACCACTATCAAAGTATCACCTTTATGCAGCCATACAGCAAATACTCCTTTGAAGAGCTTCGCTTAGGTGACTACAACCAAGGCCGTAGGTTCGGCAATGGCAGTGGACAAGCCGGTGCCTTTGGCACATCGGCCTTTGGAGGATCCGGCTTTGGACAACAGTCGACCGGCGGCGGCTTTGGAAGCACCTCCACGCCCTTCGGGGGAGGGACCAGTGCTCCCTCGGCCTTTGGACAGACTCAGACGGCGGGTGGATTCGGATCTACCACCAACTCTAACCCCTTGTTTGGAGCAGCTAAGCCGGCCACTTCCTTATTTGGGGGTGGAACTAGTACCACTGGCACGTCCCAGCCGGGTCTCTTTGGTGGAAACACGTCCACTACGGGTGGGTTTGGCAGCGGCACAGGAACCACCGGCTTTGGTGGAACCGGCGGTTCACTGTTTGGTGGCAGCGCGGCCAACAATACCCAACAACAGAAGCCTCTGTTCGGAAACAGTGGCTCCACCGGCACAGGTTTTGGCAGCGCCTTTGGCGCACAAAACACTAGCACCGCTACTCCTTTTGGCGGCACCGCTGCGACTTCCTCTCCCTTTGGCGGCCAACAGCAGCAGCAAACCGGTACCGGCTTGTTCGGGGGTGGGCTCGGCCAGCAAAACCAGGCCCAGAATCAGCAGCAGACTCAGAACAAAGGATTGTTTGGTGGGTTTGGCTCAGGCACACAGCAGCAGTCCAGCACCCCGGGTCTATTCGGAAATACTGGCACTGGTACTGGCACTGGCACGACTGGCTCTTCTCTCTTTGGCCAGAACACCCAACAAGCACAGCAGCCGGCCGCTGGTGGATCGCTCTTCGGGAACAACCAGCAAACCGGTACAAGCTCCCTTTTCGGCGGAGGTCAACAGCAGGGCCAGAAGAGCTTGTTTGGCGGCAGCACGCCTGCCACCGGCACCGGAACTGGTACCGGCGCATTCGGTGGCTTCGGAAATACACAGAACCAGCAGACGGGTGGTGGTGGCCTGTTTGGAGGCGCTCAAAACCAACAACAGCAGAAACCGAGTCTCTTCGGCGGTGGCACTGGGACTGGTGGTTCCCTCTTCGGAGGACAGAGCACTACAACTCCGAGCGCCGGCGGTTCGCTTTTCGGTAACACGCAGAGTCAGCCTCAGCAGACTGGTGGCCTCGGTACCTCGAGCCTTTTTGGCAGCACCCAGCAAGCCCAGCCTCAGCAAGCCCAGCAGTCCCAGCCGGCACCTGGTAGCTTGCAGGCCTCCCTTCTGGACGGCAACCCCTATGGCAACCAGTCGATTTTCTCCGGCTTGCCAGCTCCCAGCGCCTCCAGCCCTGGCCCTCTGGCGACGCCGCTTTCGTCGGCCGCCAAGCAGAAGCAGCGCACTCCGCTCCCCGTTTACAAGATTACCCCCAATGCTGCTAATCGCCTTCTTACACCACCCAAACGCCAGGGATACGGATTCTCTTACTCTACCTATGGCTCACCTTCGAGCTCTACTGGGACTCCTAACGGACTTGGTGGCAGCGTGCTGGGTGGAAGCATGCGTGGCAGTGTCAATGGAAGCCTTGGGCGTACTAGCTTCAGCAAGAGTTTGTCCACCAGCAATCTGCGCAAGACATTTGACCCCGACACCGACAGTGTCTTATCGCCCGGTGCACTTACCTCTGGCAGCTCCCGTCTGTCAAGCGGCAGCCTGAAGCGCCTCACCATTGATCGCAGCTTGAGGAACGACCTCTTTGCTCGCCCAGCTAGTACTCCAGCTGCCCCCATCACCAATGGTGAAGACGCAGCGCAGCCGGCCGATAAAATGAAGAAGAAGGTCAGCTTTGATTCATCATCTGATACGCCAGTCACTGGTGGAGAGGTCGTTCCGGTGCAGTCTCAAAGCCCCGAGCCTACTCCGGAGGAATTGGGATTCCTGCGCTCTATCCGCAAGAGCAACACAGTCAATGGCCTCAATGGTATCAAGCCTACCGAGACCTCTGCTCGTCCTGAGATGGAATCTGTCCGTGGTAATGAACTTGCCGTTGTCCCCGAGAATGCTGCGACAGCCTCGACTACTCCCGAGGGCCCCTCTCGTCTGCCTTTCGTTCCCGGTGGAGACCCGCAACCGGGCGACTACTGGATGAAGCCCACCCGCGCTGAGATTAGCAAGCTGAGCCGAGAGCAGCAGAAGAAGTTTGTTGGCTTTACCGTTGGTCGTCAAAGGTGCGGTCAGGTGACGTTCGATGAGCCCGTTGACCTGACCACGGTGGACTTGGACCGCATTTTCGGCGACCTAGTAGACATCGGTGTGCGCAAGATCACCGTGTATCCCGATGAAACCATCAAGCCCCCGATGGGCAAGGGCCTGAACGTTCCCTCCACCCTTCGCATCGAAAACTCTTGGCCTCGAGGCCGCGACAAGAAGTCACCTTCCCCGCTCACCAGCGGCCCTCTGTTTGATAAGCACGTCGACCGCTTGATGAAGGTCCACAACACCGAGTTCGTCGACTACGAAAAGGAGACCGGTACATGGGTGTTCCGAGTACCCCATTACACCACCTATGGTCTTGATTATGATAGCGACGAGGAAGAAGAAGGTGAGAGCCTCAACCAAAGCACTTTTAGTGCTGCTCCTGACACTCCGACTCCGAAGGCTCAAACCCCCGCCAATCCCGATACGACCATGGGCTCGGAGATGATGTCTGCCTTCTCCACTGATGACTCCTTTGTGGGTTCCATGGCTGGCGTCGACGATGATACCTTTGATTTCAAAAAGCGTAAGATTGTCCCGGGTGCATTTGGCAACCAAATGATGGAGACGGTTGAGGACCAGCGCTCGGTTTCTGGAGACGACGAGGAGTCTTTTTTAGGGGAAGGCTCCACGGGTTCGACTATTGAGCAAGACGGCGATGATATCACCGAAAGCCAACATTCTGGCGAGTCACTAGTCGAATTGGATGAGGGCGAGGAAATGGACATGGCGGGCACCTTTCCAGACCTCCATCCTACCGTGGAGCGCGACGATACCCAAAGCACCGATACCTTTATGGAGACCACCCAGCCTATATTGAAGCCTTGGAACACGCCTTCGAAGCCTCGTCTCGATCTGACTGGGGACTGGGCCGAGCATTTGCAACGCACCATAAGTCCCCGGAAGCAAGACCGCGATGCACTTCGTGAGATCCAAGCCAATGCCTTCACCGACCGGTCTCTCCGTGAGGACACCCCCAAGCCATCTGCCGCCGATACCAGGCAAAAGGGCTTCGCCACCAGCATCGATTTGATGAATTCTCTGTTTCAGCAACCGCGCAAACAACAGGCCGCCTCTCCTTTGAAAGCACAAAGCGCACGGCCCAATGGTCTTGAGGTTTGACTCCTTCTTTCCGTTCCTTTATAGCCCTTTATTATCCCTATTGGAAGTTGTATTGTAGGAATTGATGCATACAATATGTCTAAGCACTGTGCACCAACCTTTGTTTATAGCCTAAAACTAATACCATCTGTTCCTGCAGTGGCCTTATAACAAGAAACCCAAGACATTTGCTGGCGAATCCCACGAGCTAAGCGAAGACGACCTTGCTTTCCATCACTCGTTCAAACCGCGCTGGGGCACGCTGAACTCTCTGCTTTGCGTCAAAAATGATATGGCGGACATGCAGGTGGGGGACAGCGCTTGGAGGCACAAGCTCTCTGTGACTAGCGAAGGAAGGGACGTGGCTCTCTTGGAGTTGAAGACCGCTGTGGAACCGAGTGAGATGCTGGATGCCCAGAGGAAGCTGACAGCTGTCTCACGTGTTGACGGGGTGCCCTTTGCTCGTCTAGCAAAGGCTGATTTCCGGGAATTCGTGCAAGCTTCGAACTTGGTGCAATCTGACCACGAGCGACTCCTCTGGCAGCTGGCCAACATCCTTTTCAACGACAAGATTGAGGATGATATCTCTGCTGGTGTGCCACCCAAGCTTCGTTCCAAATACATTCATCGGATCAAGAAAGACCGCCTGACCCGTCTGTGGGAGGGTATCGTACGTGAAAAGCATGCGCAGGCCGTGGCTAAGGCTAGCTCGGCTGAAGAGCGTGCCTTTTATTTGCTATGCTCGCATCGGGTCGAGGAGGCTTGCAAGGTCCTGGTTGCCAGTCAAAATTTCCATCTCGCGACACTGGTTGCTCAGATCGCGCGCGATCCCACGACGCGCACTGATATGGCAAAACAGATTGAGATGTGGCGCCAGAACAATGTCTATTCTGAAATGAGCGAGCCTGTGCGAGCTCTGTACGAGCTTCTCGCCGGGAACGCCCTTCGCAGCGAAGGAAAATCCACTGGTGCGCTGGAGGATCGTCTTTCCACGTTCACCTTCTCTGAGAAATTTCAGTTGGACTGGTTTCAGGCTTTTGGCCTTCGTCTCTGGTATGGTATCACCGACGATGAGCCCATTGAAGCTGCCGTTTGCCAGTTCGTGGATGACCTTTACGACGGAAATGAGCCAGCCCTTCCGACGCCTCTCAATCAGGAAGATATCGTTGATCGCGAATCCCCGCTGTGGGTTTTGTTGAAAGTTTATGCGACGACAACTGGTGGAGCTGCTCGGACAGCCAATCTCCATCCACAGGAGTTCCCGGCCGCTCTCCTGCCTGAGTCGGTCAGCGGGGATAAGCAATCAAGCCGGCTGTCCTTCCAGCTGTGTCAACTTCTTACAGCTGCCATTGGGCGACACGAAAGCTTCCAGGTCAATACCGCGCAGCTGGACCAGCTCGTGTGGGACTATGCCTGGGAGCTTTGCTGCAGTGGCACATTGAACCGGGCACTATTCGTCCTCCTCCACCTCTCGCACGCATCGGATCGTGAGCGTGCTGTGAAGGAGACTTTAGCCCGGTTTGCGCCCCAGCTGCCGGAGCCGGTCACCTCGGACGGTCAAACCAATGTGATGTGGCAGTATCTCACGCATGATCTTCAGCTGCCTGAGAGCTGGATTTGGGTCTCAAAGGCACTTTATGCTCGCGACACGGGCGATGCGGCACGCGAAGTGGACTATCTTGTCCGTGGCAAGAATTGGAACGATGCCCATGCTACGTTCTGCCGTGTTGTGGCGCCAACTGCCGTGATTGAGGGTGACTATGGCACTCTAGAGATGCTGGTGTCGGGCTTTGGCGAGGAACCTGAGCGCAAGGTGCGCGGCTGGGCCAGTGGTGGTGGCATTTACGACGACTTCCTGCGCCTGGCTACGGCCAAGGGCGGCAAGCGCGATGCTACCCGGCTTGCCCGGTTAGTCAGTGCGTTGGTGAAGATGGGCGACAAGGTCAGTCAGGGATCAGGCGTGGAAGGACTGGAGGAGCGCGTAGCTTTCCGCGAAATGAGTCGCGTGGTTGCCACCTGGACTGGGCACGAGGACTCGAAGGTACGTTGCTTCCTTGATATGAGTCGCATACATTTTGGTTCTGACAATTTACTACTCCAGGCAATCGAGCTATCCAGCGTACTCAGTCTGCCTTTGACGGGCGATGCACGCCTTGCACAGACGGCGGAAATGAGTCGGCGGTACTACAGTCTCATCATGGCTGGGGGCTATTGATCTATGATTTCGGGAATTTGGATGGAAGGGGACTCCGTTGTTTGGAAGCAGCATACCGGGTGCTGGTCGATGCTGAATCTTTGATATCTCGCATCTTTTTGTGTCTATGGGTTGACGGAACGACATGCAGCCATTATGTAACTTAGATTCTGTTTTCATTTCTCTGTTTTTTTGTTCGTTTTCAAATTTCTTTGATTCTTGGATGCATCTGTCCTCGTG
Organism: Aspergillus brasiliensis CBS 101740; assembly: GCF_001889945.1. Classification (NCBI taxonomy): domain Eukaryota; kingdom Fungi; phylum Ascomycota; class Eurotiomycetes; order Eurotiales; family Aspergillaceae; genus Aspergillus; species Aspergillus brasiliensis. The sequence continues at coordinate 495,226 of NW_027137448.1, read as the reverse complement.
ACTTTGCAGAGGGCGCAGAACTCCGGGGTGTGTAAGTTAGCTAGCTGGTCATTGTGAACGAACAGTATTGCGCAAAGTAATCATCTTCGACATTTCCATCATCACTGAATATGAAGTAGACATTCTGCTCGAGTACCCCGATTAGTACTAGTAGCCTTGAAAGTAACGAACTGAAAGTCTCCATCAAATGGATGACTAGTGATAACGGTGATAGTTACACCTCTAGCTCTGAGCTCAATACGGCAGGTTCTCTCTTCGAACCTGTCCCTCCCTCTTCTAAATAGTACTCTATCTATCTATCTACCTATAGTAGTCTTGCATAACTAACAAACCAAAGACAGATCCATTAGTAAACAGTCATATCAATGAATCAACAGATAAGATTCTACTTTCCTGACAGCATGACGTGTAGGTACTTATTTCCATCCGATCAAGCTGAGTCGCCTACTGTTTAGTACTCAACCGGCAAGCACAGTAAGCAAGCAAGCAAGCAATGAACCAATCAGTCAGTATTGCAAAGAGAAAATACTTGCTTATAAATTACGAGTTAGTTGACCATTTATAATTAGAAGTCCTATATTTGTGGGTATTTACTGGACGGTGTAACTAATTAGTTGAATGATACTGGGTTCCTGTCTGAATGAACTATGGTATGTATGTCAGTTACGGTATTTTTTGTATGGGTGTGCCATCCATCATGTTATCTGTTTGGGGCGAGTTGAGATTGGTATCATGTGAGTTCATGTGATTACTTACGATTAGGCAGATTATTACTTCGTAGTTGTAGTACTAGGTAGTTGGGTTTGGCTTCTGAATGTATGTTTGTAGTTGGTTGGTTATTCGTTACTTACTAGACTGTAGCATCGTATGGGCGTGACTACTAATTAGTTAATTCCTAACGAATTGACCTGATTAATCGATAGATAACTAGGCCAGTAACTAGTAACTAAAGTTGATGTCAGTTGACTAGTAGTATTCTTACTTGGACGGTTCTTCTTTTCCGCCAGACAGTTTAATTAAGTTCTACATTTTGTCAAACAAGCAAAAACAAAATTAAACTAAAGAAAAAGTTTCAATTGCTACCAGGACTGTACATGATCGAGAACCTAACACGACACGTAAAATATAAAAAAGGAAAATATGAGATGGGGTTAGGAGACACGGGGGTAAAAGGAATAGAACACACACTCCCTCTAGGAAAATCGAAGAAAAAATGTAGGAAAGATTTGACAAAGATTAACTTTCTTCTCTTTTCTCTTTTTCCTTTTTGCTTCTTTTTTCCCTCCCTCGCTTACCCCGTTGCTCTATTCCTGACGAACTGCAGGGTGTTGCGAGAGAAGTCGTCTATCCCCATAGTGGAAGTCGTACACACACATAGAGAGAGAGAGAGAGAGGAAGAAATTTGAGACAGCTTTATGGTAATTACATGCCAGGAGAGATCAGCTTGCCCTCAGCGCGGGACTCCGGGTGCCAACCACCAGCGTAAGGTCCGTTTCCACCAACCTCCTTCGAGTATTCCCGGATGCGGGCCTCCATCTCGGGGCGGAAGTGACGGATCAGACCCTGAATGGGCCAGGCAAAGGCCTCACCCAGAGCGCAGATGGTGTGACCCTCGACCTGCTTGGTCAGCTCCTGGAGCATGTCGATCTCACGCTCACGGGCCTGACCCTTCTCCATACGCTGCATCATCTGCATGGTCCACTTGCTACCCTCACGGCAGGGAGTGCACTGACCGCAAGACTCGTGCTTGTAGAAGGTGGACAGACGAGAGATGGCGCGAACAATGTCGGTCGACTTGTCCATGACGATAACGGCCGCGGTACCGAGACCACTCTGGGAGTCCTTCAGGGCGTCGAAATCCATGAGCTGGTCGTCGCAAATCGACTTGGGGAGGACGGGAGTCGAGGATCCACCGGGGATGACAGCGAGAAGGTTGTCCCAGCCGCCACGGACACCTCCACAGTGGCGGTCGATCAGCTCGCGGAGGGAGATGGACATCTCCTCCTCGACAGTGCAGGGGTTGTTGACGTGGCCGGAGATACAGAACAGCTTGGTACCAGCGTTGCGCTCACGACCGAAAGAAGAGAACCAGCTGGCGCCACGACGCATGATGGTGGGGGTGACGGCGACAGTCTCGACGTTGGTAACGGTACTGGGGCAGCCGAAGAGACCGACAGCAGCGGGGAACGGAGGCTTAAGACGGGGCTTGCCGGCCTTGCCCTCGATAGACTCGATGAGGGAGGTCTCCTCACCACAGACGTAGGCGCCCATACCACGGTGGATGTAGACGTCGAAGTCGTAGCCGGTACCGCAGGCGTTCTTGCCGATCAGGCCAGCCTCGTAGGCCTCGTTGATAGCCCGCTGGAGAACGGTAGCTTCGTGGTAGAATTCACCACGGATGTAGATGTAAGCGGCGTTGGCGTTCATGGCACGGCCGACGACGAGGCAACCTTCGATGAGCTTCTGGGGGTCTTTGCGCATGATTTCACGGTCCTTGCAGGTTCCGGGCTCACCCTCATCAGCGTTGACGACGAGGTAACGGGGTCTGGGGTCCTTGTCCCAGTCCTTGAAGTTCATGAAGGACTGTACCGCATCAATTGAAAGTTAGTTCTGGGGAGGGGGCCGGAGACTGGCTATGTCATCAATTGACCTCGGTGAGGATCACTCACGTATTTCAATCCAGAGGGGAAACCGGCACCACCACGACCACGAAGACCGGAGGCCTTCAGCTCAGAGATAAGCTGTACAGATCAAGCACATATCAAGTCAGCATGAAATTCATGTCCGCATTTTCCAGCAGGTCCGGGGTTCAATGGACCAGCGAAGGGGCAGAGCGTACCCAGTCATGACCCTTCAGAACGATATCCTTAGTCCGGTGCCAGTCACCATACTTCATCGCCGACTTCAGATCAGCTCCATGGTGTCCGTACAGGTTGGTGAAGATCCGATCCTGGTCCTTCAAACCGCCATAGTGCTTGACCGGGGGGGCGTTGTCCTGGACGGTCGCGAAGGAACGGGCGGCCGGGGCCTGGGCTCGGAGGGAGCGGGAGGAGAGGGAGGCGATGGAAGAGGAGGGAGCCGCCGCTCGAGATATCATGGTGAACACTGGCCCAATTGACTTGGGAGGAGGAAAGGAGGGGGGAGGAAAGGTGGGAGATTCGAGGATGAACGACAAGCCGTGGCAGGCGTGGTTTGGGTTGAGCTGCCCGTCGCGGCAATTCCTGCGCTTGCTGAATATCCGCCTTTCGCTCCTCCCTGATTGGCTGGGTGGGGTCACCTGATCCCCGCTGACTAACCACCACAGATCTACACGTTCTTGGATTTGATATGGAGAGCTACCTATTTGTGCTCCATAGCACATTGGTCTTTATCTCTATGTCTCATCTACTCACTAATATGCCTCTTCTGGCACATACAGGTAATTCTCCGTCATCAGTCTCACCTGGCCCCCACTCCCAGTCGCCAGCAACTTCAGCGGATCCTCAGGAATCTGCACACACTCTTGCTCCCCAATCATCCATCCCCATCGCAACCAATTGGGCGACAACCACCAGTCGTCCTTTTGCCAATCTCCCGTGTACGGAGTCAAATTGGCAAGAACACCTGTATTCTGTGTTCGCATCTTTTCCAGTGCCTCGTCAAAGAGACTCACAATGTGTTCATCATCCTCGTCCTCCAAGGCCCAGGCCACATCATTCGGGGGCGCGGGATAGTTCTCCAGGAGGAAGCTCGCCCATTTGGACAGTCTGGGTGAGAGCTGAAATCCCTCTGAAGCACCAGATTGGCTAGCAGTGTGGGCTGCCGCAACCAGGCAAAGGAACATCGGGAAGGCAAAGGGCGAGGACCCACCGCTTCCTCTTAGCATTGGGATGGCAGATTCAGAAACCGACAAGATGTCCTGGAAGCAGGCCTTGCAAGGTTGCTGCATCGCCGTTGGGAGAAGGTCGGGCAATTCACCCAGCGTGAACAATTCCCCGTTGTTCGTAAGCAGCGACTTCCGCTCCAAGATTCGCACTTGTAGCCGCGAGTATACTTCTTCTGGGAACTTTCCGGTAGGGATTTGACTCATATGGGCCCCAAGAAGCCTTTTGGTTTCTTCCCAGGTACCAGTGAAGTTATGTTGCCGCGCGCGGTTCAGCGTCCATGCTGCGACGACTAGAGCGGTCTCGGACAACATGATTTGGCTGTCTCGGTAGACTTTCGCATGGGTCTGTTTGAGGTTTGTCGGTGTCTGAAGATCTTCCCCTGAAGACCTCAGCTTGGCAGCATGTGTGACGACCTCAATGATAACCTGACTCAGGGCAGCAAGCAGGGCCCTAGAATTACCGTAGACATTTGGGATGCTAATTCCTTGGTTTGTAATTTCCAGGGTCCCCAGTTCCCGGTTATTGGCAGCCAGGACCGACACGGCGTCAAGCAGGGCGGGTGAGAAGATGGAATGCTCCATTGACATGTCAGGAGCGAGAAGAGGGTAGAACACGTTGAAGACGTAGTAGTGATCTTCCGTTTCCCCCACAGCAAGATCAGGGTACATCTGCAGCTGATGGGACTTGGCCACCTGTAGAGGGCTTCCAGGTGGTGCTCGTAAACTGACAATACGATGGTCGCAAGGGTTTCCGGGGATGCAGAAACCGTAGTTCATCATAACTGATACTCGTCAGTGGCTAAGCCATGAAGCAACCCTCCAGTGGACACCTACGTTGCTCGTTATTCCGAGGTCCGTAATTGTTGCTGATCTCCTGGCCCGCCGACACGTCCTCCAAGACCACAAAAGCAACATCGCCCTTACCAGCCCGCCACTCCACCTTGGCCAGCGGTCGATGGTTCCCCATATCGATGATGGGGAGAAGAACAGAAACTTTCTCCTCCGACAGATCCGTTTCAGAAAAGACTCCGGACAGCACCTTCGCCGAGAAGGCGCGTGAAATGAACATCGAAGCTGCCCACAGATAGAGGTCCCTACAATCATAACGCTGGTGTTAATGCTGTTCATTGCTTGAGGCTTGAAAAACTGCAAGTAGCACTCCCGTTGACCTACCATGTATACACATCAGCACTCTCGAATCCAGCATTACGCAACTCCGTCAAGCCCTTCTCATACTTCTCCTTCAGGGTCTCCATTCTCTTCTCCCTAGCTGCCAACAAGCTAGTGCCATCCAACCACTGCAGGTCTTCCCCTTCATAATAAGGTGGAGTGGTCAAAGAGCCCGGCTGAGGCAACGTCCGAATATACGGGTACCAAAAGCCCTCTGTGCCGCGTAGATATTGACCAACCAAGAAGAATATGGTCGCTTCTTTTGGCCCGACAGCGTCAACAAACGCCTGTGGGAAATACAGGCCATGGGCCGAAAAAGCGACGCTGTCGTCCGTAGCAGACTTGTAGTTAATGACATTGAAGTAAGACATTGTAGTAGCCAGGGGCGTCTTGATGATGTGCGTATTAGTGGGGACAGCATCCTTCCAGTCCTTTTTGACTTGAAGATGTACACCACGGCTTTCATCCTTGGCTATCTGGACGCTCTCGTGCAAACTACCCCCATTGTTGACAATCCAATTGAGCAGATCGAAGTAGATCTGTAGACTGTCATCATAGCCAGACCTGGAAATCGTCAGATTTCAGACTATACATCATGCAGTGTGATGGTGGGATGGTGGGGTGAGGCTAGAAACCCATGCTTCACAGCCATGTATGCATAGTGTGTGAGGATGTGCTTCACTGGCCGTATGCATTTATTCTCTTCCTGAGAATAGCTTCGGATTGGGAATAATGCAGGGCAATACTTGAACCATGAAAGCATCAGGCATAGAACGCATTGGAGCCCCCAAGTTCGACCCGAAAACGTCATCGCGGAGATAAAACCGAAAATAATATGGGAAGAAAAGGCTTACCTTGGGGGACTCGCCATGATCGCGACGGAGAGAGTTGAGGAGACTACAACTCTTGATTAATTTTGGATTACTGCAGAACTCGAGAAAATCCCCGGTACTGCTTCAGTTCCTCCGAGCGACGAAAGTTGCAAAAGCGAAAAGTGGGTTCCTCGCAGCCGCGGAAGGCAAGAATGGAAGATTGAATGCGGCGTCCCACTTTCCCTCCCGCATCAACATCGCAATTCATACACAAACATGCTATAGATGGTTTGTATCTACGAGCCATTTTACTGCGACGCCATAGTAAACACAATCATTCAGATCAATCCTTATTGCCCGAAATTTCGCTTGGTCCACTCGTTGAGGTATACATCATGAACCGGAGCATATACAAAACTGCCATGCGATCAAATAGTGTACATCATGGGAATTGAACTAATCCAAAAAAAAAAAAAAAAGAAAAAAAAAGAAACCACAAAGATGACGAGGGGAAAACAGAAAGAGGCCGAAACAGAATCAGAATACCGCCAAAGATAAAAAAAAGAGGAAGACGTTGCATACATAACAGAAAAGGGACATCAAGCATCATATGCACGCTAATGGGATGATGTGGACGACGTGGAAGCCTTCCGTCCGGGGACGAGAATCTCGACCAAACCATCATCCTCCCCATCACTACTATCGTCTTCATCATCGCCAAACGGTGAGGCGCCCATCCTGGATCGACTACCGAAGCTTCTGTAACGCCCCGAGGCGATGTCCGGATACCCCAAGGATTCGTTCATGATAGCCTCATCTTCTTCGTCCGAGTCCATCATGCCCGACCCAAGCGAAGGCCCTACCATCTCTCCCATGTCGTCTTCCTCCTCATCAACCTCCAAGGGAACTCGCTCTTTACGTCTCATGCTCTCCGATCTACCTTCTCCCTCCTCGTCGGATGAGTTAGTCGAGAACGAGTCCGGGGGACTGAATCCAGAGTCGGGGAATGTAGGCGATGAGAAGGGCTCATCCTTGCTAGCAGGGGGAAAATCATTTGACGGGAAGGCAGCGCTGGCAGGCGAGGTGGTGCCATCGGCTTCCTCGTCCAAGCCGGCAATCACGAAAGGATTGGTGGGCCATTGCATGTCATGTTCACTTTGCTGGTTGTGGCCTGAATCTTCACCACCCTCAGAATTCTCAGCAGCCTGCTGCTTATGGGCAGCCAGCCGTGCTGCTAGCTGCCGCCGTGCGCGAGACGGACCTTGGCTCAATGGCGCTGGAGGTGGGGGAAGAATCGGGATTGGCTGACTGGTGGAGTTGGTAGAGGCCTATCACATTCTGATTAGTATACAAATTCTGTACCATTTGGGGGGGGAAATAGCAGATGACGAATTAAATGCACGCAATCCAAGGATTGGGTTAGGGATACACCAATAGGTCCGACGTCAACACCTAGGCGGCAAGCCAAAAGAAACTACTGGTGTGACCGGCAAGCACATGCTTAGTTCCAAAGATTTGCAACATGATAGCGGGGAGCAGGAGTTCTTTAGAATGACTTCATACGTAAAGTAAAGCGTTGGAGAACGCTCTATGTGCAAGGCCCTTCATGACCTCCATCACTCCCCTTGTCCATCATGCGCTATCCCAGCCGTAGCATAGAATGTATACCAGCCCAAGGCCCGAATCCAAAGAAAGATCAACCAACACAGGGTGTACCATATGATGCAAAGATGGCCGCACAAGAAGAAGAAGAAGAAGAAGGGAAAGGGTAGGGAAGAGAGGGATGTCCGGCATTGCGTCAAGCATCGCGCATATCGACATCAGTAAAAAGGTGATGACCCACATTGTCAGAGCCGCCCTCAGCGGAATGCTCGACCATATTCCGATCATCTTGATCTTCCATTTCTTCATCCTCATCGTCATCGCTGGAACTAGCGAACCCGCTTAGTAGGGAGTTACCGCCGCTAAGCCCGAAAGCTCCACCAGAGACACTTCCTTGGTTCATCATGTCAAAGCCCTGAAACCCGGAACCTCCCACCGAGCCATTCAAGCCAGCTTCAGCAAGCGCCGATGATGTGTTCGCGCTCTGGCCGGAATTGAGCATGCCTTGGCGATGTCCAATCGACATGTCCGGGCGCACCCCGCCAAGGATAGCGTTATCACGCTCCCTGGTTTCAGAGAGTGTTTGCTCAACATAATCTATCCACTCCGGATTCAGCACATTCTCCATGACCGTGGGGGAGAGTAACTCGGGCGGGTGCCGTTCGCTGAACTTCACAACCTCTTCAGCAATCAAGGTCAAGTGGCCCATGTATCCTAGTCGGATCTGTTTGGTTCGCTGCGCCTCATCACTTCGTTTTTGACCTTCCACAATGCTTTGTGTGATGCGGCCGGTCTCAAAAACGTCAATGGCCAGCAAGCGATTGTAGCCGCGGTCCATGGGACCGTTGAACACTTGTTGTACAACATCGTAGACGACGTTGTGAAGGAAGTTGTTCCACGGGAACCGGAAGAAGAAGTCCTGAAGATAAACCGGTCAGAAAGGGTCCGTGACACACAATTTGAATGCGGACTTACCAAAATTGTTGGTACTACCCGATTCTCAACAAACATGATCTTGAGATAGTCACCAACGACAGGTTGCCCGTTGGAATCGATCTGAACATCGGGATGCAACTGTCGCGGCACATCACCATCGTTTGGCTGAGCATATGCAGGCTCGGAAGCGGGTGGGGCAGAGCTTGAGGCATCGCCGACCTGGCCAGCAGTATCAGGCGTCAAGGAGCTCGACTGGTTATTTTGTTGGTCTACAGGAGGAGTCGACTCTGTTTCAGTGTGAGCAGACGCTGTGGTCTTCTCCTCCATATCGTTGGAAGCCGCTTCTGCAGCTGGTTGGCTTTCCGTGGTCTGTCCACCGTCTAGCTTAACTTCCGCTATTCCTGACGCAGTAGCTGACACCGGATCGGAGGTAGGCGTATGTGTTCGGATCTGGCTCGCAGAGCCTTCATCGTATGGTCCGTTCTCCGATGCGCTATTTGAAGCATCTTCGGCTGCTTCTGTTGGGGCCTGTTGGGAGGAAGCCGCGGACTCCGGCTTGGATTCAGGGCTGCTAGTGTCCTTCACTTCGGCGTCTTTTTCCTTATCGACAAGAACTCCAGATGCGCTGACGTCCTCGAAGCTTTCCTCGCCCGTATTCGCGACCTCAAGCACCCTAGATCCCTCTGGGGAGCCGTAACCAATGACGGATCCATTGACAAAATCCACAGTAGAGTCGTTTCCGTCGAATGCCGATGTCTCTTCGCGGTGCGGGTTGAAGACACCTTCGCGCATAAGCCTCTCGCGCTCAGCATCACGCTGCCGTACGTAATCGTCACTTCCAGGCTCGTTCAGGAGGCCCATGTTACTGCAATGTAGCAGTTCGGCCATCAGTTCGCACGTCTTGAATCTGTCAAAACCCAGGGGCTCAATCTTGGCACCCCATGCGGAATTGAGCTTGCCCCTTTCTACACTTCTCACCTTGCCCCCATCGTTCACGGTGTGTTTGGAGCTTTGGATCAGCGCCATAAAGTCGGGTATATGTTTGGCAAAAAGCCGAAGCAAATTCCCGAGATAGATCGGATCATAAGTGGTTGGGAGCGATTCTGGACCATTAATGTTTTCAGGGTCGTAGTCAGAGTTGTTCTTCCGAATCACTTCAATGACGATACCAACACCGACTGTCAAAGGGTTTCCACCTTGCAGCATGGCCTTGATGAGAGTTTCCACACATGGCACTGAGACTAACTGACGGGTGAGGCTGTTAGGGCCAATGCAGGATTGGTCATTCTGTGTTGCGTTCGCGGATATGGTGATGATGGCTTTGAGAAAATCCCCGGCTGATGTTTGCACTGAGGCAGGGTGATCCGGAGAGAGAAATGAGAGGAGCGTGGGTATGAGATCTTGGGCCTTCAACCACTGTGGACGTTTATCAGCATGGAACACTTACAAGAGAAAGAGGATAACTTCAACTTACATCAACAATTCCATGACCACCTTCCACTTTCTCCAAGCTTATGATCTTGAGTAAAAGGTCCATGACCATGGGATTGTCCACGTGCTGCAGGATTGCCGGTACAATTCCCTCCATTGACTTGAATAACTCCAGCATTTCACTGGTTTTCTTGTCGAATAGGGTTTCGTTCACTTTAGTGAAGTAACTCGCCTGGGCAGAGTCCAAAGGTGACGGGCGCCGCAAGAAACCCCAGAAACTTCGTAAGTTGTCGGGATTGAGCAGGATAGACTCCACAATCGACCATATCTCCGACGACAGGATTTCGCATGCGACGTAGGCCCGCTTCATGCGATCCTTCTCTGCCCGTTCCAGGTCTTCGGGGTCCAGAATATCCTTAAGGGGGTCTCCCCCCTTAGCCTCTTCCGTTGCATCATCTTTGTTCGTCTGCGCATTGTTCTCATCATCATCATCGTCGTCGTCATCTTCGTTCACCAAGCTAGGCGCAGTGACATAATCCATGAGTCGTTTTAGAACATTATCTTCTCGTAAGAATTCTATGAGCTTCGTATTATTTTGTTTGAGCTCCTGGATGAGCTCCGACTCATCCAGCAGCTCTTCAAGGGTGACATCGGGCTTGTCTAGCAGGGTATCAATGGCGGAGATACTTGCATATCCTCCGAAACGCCAAAACATGATGGATTATATAACTGAGCGAAAAGAGTCATGGAAAGGAAGCAGAGTAGCACGAGCACTTTTCAATCGCAGGTCGCCGCCGAAACGTCGTTACGGTGAGCCGGATATGATACAAAACCGTGGTAAGCGGATGGTGTCTAGTTTATGGCGTTCATGCAAAGTGCGGGTATGCAATGGTGAGTCGGTGAAAAGTCATATATCGAAACAGATTCCGGAAGGACTGAGTCGTTAGGATCGAATCGTCCGGGGACACAAGACAGGAGAGGAGAACGATAGGCAAGATAAACCGGGTCTGAGCGGCCAAGCGCTACATGCGCGAAATGGACAAAAGTTAGTAAAGTTGCATGCGCCTCAAGCGTCATAGAGAAAGATTGATGAATATGGGCTGGAGGATTATCAGGGGGGTGGGCTTCTCAAAGAGTCAGGTCTCGAAGAGCCCATGAGGGCGGCAAACAACAGGCTTCAGGAGATGACAGCAGCAGCAGCAGCAGAGTGCATTGCCATAAAATCCGAAAAGGGCAAAGGAGGAGAGAGGTTCCAGACCACGTACCTTTCGCGACCTGAGGGAGTGACAACGAAGACGAAACAAGAGCAAGGTCCTTGTTTGGGAGGGCTGAAGCGACCCACGGGCAATGTAATCACTTTTGTCAGCCCGGCACTGCACAGGCGAAACCAGTCCGTCGGATGAAGGAGGAAGGGGAGAATTGAGGGTCAACCCAAGGGCTTAAAGTGAGGATCACAGGCTGACAGTCGCAGGATCACGTTGACTGTTGTGCGCTGGCGGGAGTGTCTGGATCGGCCGGCAAGACTGATCCCTGGAAGGTTGATGATGAACAAGCAGGGCGGAAATACCCAACAAGCCCGAGGAGCGACGGCGGGGAACCAAAACCAGATACGCGAGGGAGAGGGGGCAATCGATGGGTTTCAAGCGCTTTCTGCAAAGGACCACGAGCGGATGGTTGGTTAGTTCAGACGCTTAATAATCCGGGGCGAGGACGGTAGTTATACAGCTCCCAGCTGGTTCTTCTCCTGTCAGAAGTCCAATGGTTGTGGTGAATTGGCGTGAACGGCGATAATACTGATGAGGCTGTCCTCCAGACGTTCGCGTAACACTCCGGAACCTTCAAGACGCACGAGTCGTTATTACCTGCTCCTTGCAGGTTTGGTGCAAAGGCCGGCAAGTATCAGGTACCGCACTGGCCTTATCCGCTTGTGCACAGATACAAGTACCGGGTACTCTGTCTGTTTCGTTTCACCGAAGCTGGGGGCCACTGGCCAGTATCTTACCGTCACTTTTCTTACAATAAATGACTGCCTTATCATTGATACTATCTGAATTTTTACCTTCCATGAATGAAAGACCTCCAGGTATTAATTTCAGCATGCTATAAGCACATAATATTCACCCGGAACTCGGGTGAGCAGGCGTGCACTTACTAGGTTAAAGCCGGGGACCAGTAAGCAGATCAGCCTTGCAGTCACTAGATAGATACCCCATACTCCGTCACTCCGGTTCATCTTGCCTCGGATCAGGTGAGGCAGCAAATCGAGTCAGTCTGGATCCGATCATCAGGACATTCCACTTATACAACCTGTGAATATACGTCTACTAGTTATAGCAGAACAATCATATTCGTCAGCTAATCAACTCACTCTCTCGAATTACACTGACAAATTAGCCAGAACGGCACATAGCCGTATCTTCAGCATGTTACCACATCTTACTGTATTATATCTCATCACGTGGGGGCAATTCCAGATGGCAGCCTAAGCTTCGTCTCGAGCACATTGATAACGTTCACCCCGCTACTCAATATTAATAGCTTGAATAAATCCTGGACCGCTCACCTATTCTCACTATTCAAATAATATCTTGCAATTCCTCAAGCACTCATTTGCGCAAAGATCTAAGCCACAAAAACACCCGACACAGCTCCACAACTACATACCCTCCCCGACCGGTATCTCCAAGGCGGCGAGGCCGCGGCCGCTAAGATCACCTGCTACAACAGTCCCCCCAGTCCGGTTTTAAGACCTCAAGCTTGCCACAAGAGCTCCCAACCCTCACACCCACCCAGCCAAAATGAACCGGTTATTCGGTACGAAGAACACGGCTCCCAAGCCAACGCTAGATGGGGCTATAAGCAATGTAAGTTCCCTTGCCCATCCAACCATCATCTTCGCATTGTTGCCCAACACTCCCGAATCCATCTCGTCCCATATCCGCCTGACCCCGCATGATTAACATTTGCCCGCCCATTCAACCGGACAGGTGGAAACACGCATCTCCAGCATTGACGTCAAGCTGGCGGCTCTCAACTCGGAACTATCTACCTATCAAACGAAGATCTCCAAGATGCGCGACGGACCGGGAAAAACCGCGTTACGGCAGAAGGCTCTCAAGGTACTCCAACGGCGGAAACAGTACGAAGCGCAGCGGGATCAGCTGTCGCAGCAGTCGTGGAATATGGAACAGGCAGGCATGATGCAGGATAATTTGAAGAATGTTATGACGACGGTTGATGCGATGAAGACGACAACCAAGACGCTCAAGAAGCAGTATGGTCAGATTGATATTGACAAGATTGAACGGCTGCAGGATGAGATGGCGGATTTGATGGACGTGGGAAATGAGATCCAGGAGAGTATATCAAGGGCGTATGACGTCCCCGAGGATGTTGATGAGGCGGAGCTCGATGCGGAATTGGAGGCGCTAGGCGAGGAGACGATGATGGAGAGCTCGATGGCTGATAGTGCCATGCCTAGTTTCCTGCAAGATGAGGTGGCCCCGCCGCAATTTATTGATGAGCCCCCGGAGCAGACTAAGGTGAAGGAGCCTGCTAGTGGGTTGGGTTGATGATGTTTCATTTTACGAGAATAGCGTTTTAGGAGTTCAGATCATGGTGGCATCGGAGTTGGGATTTCCCTTGTTCTTTTTTCTTTCTCCTTAGTTCAATTGATTAAGCCGTGTTCATCTCTACGAACTCTGATCCATGTTCCGCTCACTCTCTTCCCCTTCTGCGTGTCTGCGTCTTCGAAGTGTATCACATCATACGTCCTTCTGAGCCATACGGCTTGCACGTTCCAGCAGATCTTCCCTCTGGAGAGGTCTCAGGCCTTGCCTAGTCCAACAAGGACGAGCAAAGCAACGTTCATGACCGCAATGATTACCCAAACAACGATAGCGATGGCAGTAACAAACCAGTTGTTTCGCATCTTGACCCCGTCCGGCGAGGAATCCTCACCAGTGAAGTTTCTATCCGTCGGCACCGTCATATAACGGTTGCGGCACGTAAAGTAAACCAGAGGAGCGGTCACAAACGGAAGGATAACACTCAGCACCACTTGGCTGGCGTTTAGAGTCTTGTCCAATCCCTCCTTGCCGACAGCAGCTGCAATGATGATGCTAGGGATGATACTGATAGACCGCGTGATCAGTCGGCGAAGCCAAGGTCTGATGCTCCAGTTCAGCATTCCCTCGCTGACCATTTGCCCGGCCATGGTACAAACAATCCCAGCGGAGATACCTGAAAGGAGCAGGGCCAGTGCAAAGATTAGACCTGCAGCCGGAGCAATGGAGCTAGTGAGAAGATTGTAAATGCCCCAGAGGTCTGCACTATCCGCTCCCGACGTTCCATACAAGGAAGCACCAGCCACTATGAGAATGGCGCTGTTCACAAACAGGGCAAATGTAAAGAGGGACAACGTAAGCTCGATCACGGAATACTTCAGACATCCCCGAATCGCATGGATTGACGGCCTATATTCCACCTCTCCGCCGGTGCTGCCAAGACAGACGGAGGGGTCCACGTAGCCTTGAGTAACATCGAATTCCTTCAGTCGCGATTGGACAACCCCGCTGCCGAGAAACATGGAGTGAGGCATCACCGTAGCACCGAGGATACCACAGCTTTGATACAGACTGTTGAACAGCAGGTTAGTAAGTTCGAATGCCTCCAGCCATATACAAAAATCCGGCTACTCACCCATTGGACTGAACTATGGCAGATGAAGGCAAGTAGCCCCGGAAAACAGCTCCGACGGACTGTTCTTTAATCAGAGCAAGCTGAATGCAAAAGCATATCACAACTCCCAGGACCAACAGCATAACAAAGAATTCGAATAGACGCAGTCCCCACATGGCGCCATTCGGTCTATAGAATATCAGAATGAAGAGAACATCGGCCAATGTGATTGCGCATCCAGCCACCAGAGGGATGTTGAGGAGAAGGTTGAGCGAAATCGCAGACCCGACAACCTAGGAAAATAGCTTAGTACCAGCACCAGAAATCAGAGGGAATACATGAGCTGCTTACCTCTGCAATGTCGGTGGCTACAATGGCGGCCTCCGCAAAAACATACAGGATGTAGTTCAGCCACTTAGGCAGATGTTCCCTGCAGTTTTCCGCCAAATTGAGCCCTGTCACCGTGCCGAGTTTTATACACAGCGACTGTAGAAAGATGGCAAAAAGATTGGACACTAGGACGATGAAGAGCAAAGCATAGCGAAACTCTGCGCCTGCGGCGACATCGGTGGAGTAGTTTCCCGGATCAATGTAAGCTACCGCGATGAGAAATCCAGGGCCCACGAAGCGACCAAACTTCTTGATACTTTGAGCGATACGGAGAAAGAAAGATGAAATTGATGTATTGAAAGGACGGCGAGGTGATTCGCTGCTCGTCCTGGGTGATTTGTCCCCAGGAGCGGCAGCAATCACTTCGCCGGGTGTCTTCTTCTCCATATCGGGCTCGTTCCCATCTCGACTATTTGGTCTATGATCCATTGTCGCAATTCCTTCATTTGCAGCTCCCCCCATGCCGCCCGCATGTCTCCGATGCACCTTCGAGTTCGCAATGCCGTTGAAATCGCTTCGAGTGGTAATGTCAGCATTCAGCGCGGGCGGGTTCTGGTTCCATCCCGGGTGCTCGAGGGTGTCATCGGTTCGCGAAGGACAATTCATGGCGAATTGAGGAGCTCTTCGGTGACACAATTGAGATATTAGCAGTTGCAGCTATTCCGATAACCACGAGGTCGGAGTATTTACGCAACGCCACTTCGGGATGTCAGTCTAAGACTCAAGGACCCTGCGGGGAAGCCTGCCCGAAACTGCCCGATTGCGGTAGTCGCTGTAGACACGTCCACTGCGGAACAGGGAAGAAGGTCGGAAGAAATAGATAGATCGACTGCTATGTGTTCAACTGCAGTTGTCGCGATAAAAGATGGGTCCAGAAAATGAAACCAATGGCTTTCACTCCGGTCGGAAACAGGAGAAAGGGGAGGAGGAAAAGATCAAATTTTTGGTAGCATGACGGCATGCGGTTCTGAGGCTGTTCGCGGTGAAGTGTGGCCAACTGGGCCGCCCAGACCGACTAAACCGACAGTTCTAGGCAACATTGTGTTCTCGTGGATTCGGTGACACATTGATTTTCAGCGAAAAACGGACTCTGCATGGATACCCCATGGGAACCGGAAGAAAGTGAGCAATGGGCGCAGAAGACGGATACACAATAGAAGGTAGAGGTGGTTTGCAGTCAAGTCATGGATTCCTGTAGTCCCGTGATGCGCCCTGTCCTCCCTTGCTGCAGCTGATCGATTTGCTTGGCCTTCTCCTTCCTCTGATTCGACAAATCCCCCGGGATGTAAGCGCCTGAAATGGTGTCTCTGTAGCACCAGTAACGGCATCTTTTACTAGATAATGGTCATTCTATATTTCAATGGTGACGAGAAAGCTATGTAGAATTACAGATCAGGGGCGCAGTCTGGATTCTGGTGTTTCCGTGCGGCTGCTGCCGCGTCGGCAAAGGGACCAAGATCTTTGTTCGATATCGAACCATTGATGCGCATGGAGTCGGACCGTCATGGCTTCGGAGTACATCGTGGAAAGCACCATTCAAAATCACTTTAATCGCGCAACGAAACTTGATGGATTCGCCAACCCTTGAGCCAAGCGTCTAGATCCTATGCCAAAATGGCTCCAGGGAGTTTCATTCAGAGCTATGCTATCGATTTCACAAGATAGGGGACGAGATGCCTCGGCCAGCATATTATGGTCTCCAAATAAGTTCTTGGTATCCCGATTGCGGGTCAAAGAACGCGTAATAGCAATCAGAAAAAGGCGCACTCTCCAAGACCATACTCCAGTGATGACCCTTTCGATGGCTATTTATTGCGAGGAGGTCCCCCAATTGATACCCATGGCGCGACAACCATTGTCATATGCAAGACGACTAGATGGGCAGTCATTGTTTCTTAAGTGACTTTTCGATGTACCAGGCACATGAAAGCCATACAAGATACATGCTAGGTACCAGGTTATCTGTTGTTTGGCATTGGGCAACCCATCCGAATTGCCTGCATTCAGGCGTTCCCAACTATGTTGAATGAAACTCGCTTCTACAACTGGCCATTATATGAGCAAGTCTCCTAGAGCAAAAATAATTTATGGCTGGGTGTTTGTGTTTCTACAGCTACTGATGTAACCCATGAGATTAACGAAGTCAGACTGTCCCATCACATCACACACATCATCATCATCACAATCACATCAGCCATGTTGAGCTTTCCTGATCCTCTATACATCGGTACGTCGAGATTTACTCGCACAGGCCTCCCAGAAATACCCACCGCATGGTATCAAAAGGGTCGTTAGATATAGTATATGCGAGAAGATTCCCGTTAGGCCTACGTCCGGCTGTAGAAGCTAAGGTATGAATAATCACTACTGTAAGTTAACCTGAACCAATATATCTTAGAGTGGCACAAAGAAGTCGCTATGGCTTGGAAGTTTGAGACCACTTCCAAGTATTTCCGATCAAGAGACCTATGGGAATTGTCTGTCACAAACGTTGTGTACCCTGGAGGTGCCACAGCCTTCAGGTATCGTCTGGAGTCTGGACATCTTAGTCCTTCTCCCATATGCAATTAGCTTTATTGCTAAAATATAATCTATACATCACTGCAATAGGACCCCTTTTTTTAGCTACTATAAGCTTTGGAAGGTATTTCAGATACTTCCTAGTGTTATCCCTCCCTCGATAATGACCTGCTCGGGCTCAAAGAGCAAGTCTGAATCCAATATATCTCTGATATAGGACATTCTGTGACTACCTAGAACAGTGAAGGGGCTGTCTTTCCTAAATCGTGTTATGTATGTGGGCGATGTTCACCCCTTGCCTGTTATTCGCATCATGTGTTATCATACCAGGGCTTCTGAGAGCTGCATTCGGACGACCCAGTGGCCGACTGGAAAGTTTTCAGTGATCATCAAGCCACAGAAAGCTAAGGAAAGAGAACAATAGGGTATTGCCATAGATACTCAAACGTTAGTTAAGCAGGGCATTGTTTATACACAGAGGGAGCATGGTGATGATAATGCCAAACAAAAAGGAACTATATCATGCGCTTGACTAGTCCCGATTCGGCACATCAACAGATCTCCAGGATCACGTCAACAGATAAAGTAGACACTATGGAAAAGAAGAGGAAGAGCAGACATACTAACTAACTACTGCCCATCACAATGATGACAGCATAATAATTAGTCTCTTATACCGTCCATGTGGCTGGTTATCCACTATGGGTTATATATGACCTCTCACCACTTCGACCCAAAAGAGATTGTGATGGTCCATCCAATAGCCGGTTCCAAACCGGCTATCCCTCCACTATGACATCGACCCCAATTTCCATCGCGACGGGGCCCAGCTCACTATGACGGGCGATCGGATATTCTTTGGACGGGCTGGACACGGAGGATGATGGAAGTGATATGATTGCCCGATCAATTAACTGCCCGATTGATAGATAGACGATCATGACGGGGTGATGCACTCCCCGGCGCGACCGGAGGCGCCGTTGCCCCCAGCAACCTCCCTGCCCGCACAGTGTTTACACCCTCCGCTTCACTGCGGTGCACCCATCTCCAGCCGTTTGGCAACGGCGTTGGCAGACTAGGCTATGCAGTGGGGGAATGCTTACGGCTCCTGCCCGTCTTTTGACCTTTGAAGGGCTTCAAATTCCCGGTCTACCCACCTGAGGTTGACTCTTTGGTGTCTGCTGTTGCTGTTTTGTCTCCTGTTCCTTTGCACCGGTGTCTTCTCTTCTCTTCCTTTGTTACTTTTTTTGACCTCATTTCTTTCTCCTAATTGACGTTCATCAATGTCGCCGGCATTCTACTCTTGCATGTTCTTGTTGTCCTGCTTTGCATAGAATTCTTCGCTGCTTTTGTATCCTTCACTGGTGTTCGAGCTATCTTTACGCGGGAGCAACTTTCACCGTAAGTCGTCTGCGCCTACCCGTTCCATAACCTTCATTGTGATGGCTGTCCTCATTTACTAACTCAACCTGTGGCTTCCTAATCAGTTTCGGGCCAAAGGCGATAAGACATGGCTCCCAGCATACAACCCCCGAGCATCTTTGACGATTCCTCCCGTGGTCCTACCAAACCATCCGTCTTGCGAGCAATCTGGTCATCCAAGGCCCACAAACGAACTTCATCTGCAGATGATGTCCTTGCCCCCAGGGTCGTCGATAAAGGCCAGCCTAGTGGCAGCCCATATGCGCCCCCAGCCGATGGACCTTACAACACCGCGGATCAACAGCCACTGGCAGAAATAGCCCCAAATCGGGATGCAACAGACGTTAGTTCAACCCAGAGATCACCTGGAAAGCAAGGGAAACACACTCTACACAAAAAAACAAAAAGCGCCGTCTCACTGAAATCTCTCAAGAGCTATATGGAACGCAAGGAGAAGTCGGATGAGGCGCCAGATGACGAAGCCGCGAATCTGAAGCCGAAGAAAGCAAAGTCCGCCAACAGTCTCACGGCTATCTTGAAACGATCCCAACGCGGAAGGAAAGCGGAAAACTCGAAAAGCGCCCGGGACAAAGAGAACCGCAGCCCATCGGACCCGGTCGATAGCATGCCCTCTCCAATGTGGAGCCAATACCCAATGCCGCCGTACTACGACCAGCCTGAGGCTACCAATTCCCAGCACAAGCGTAGAACTCTACAGGAGGAGGTTTCACTTTACACTCCCAGGGAGTATGGTCCCGCTCTGCAGCGAAATTTCTATGACTACGATGGACCCTCTCTTAGAGCCCGTGGGGAGCAAAAGCCACGTCCAAAATCAGACTACCTCGCAGGAAATCGCAAGGTGAAAGAATTGATGGATCCTATAGATGGTATGACGGCGAACCAGCTGGCTTCGGGTAGCCAGCCAGAGCCTTCCTCGCCTAAAAAAACCGGGAGGCCCAGGGCACTCTCACGCCCGGAATACCATCCTCCGGTGGAAGCCAGGCCTGAAGCAAGCCCGAAACGGCTCTCTCGCGTTCAAGCGGCAATCTCAGCATTCAATGCGAAAGAGCAGGAGGCTGAACTACAGAAACGCTTGACGGGCAAGGAGCTTGAAACCGAGTTTGAGAAGCTATTGGTTAGTACACCCTGATATGCTCTCGTCTCATACCAACAGCGTGGACTAATGAGGAGACAGGATGCGAGGAACATTCCGCATAACATGCGAGACAAGATGCGGTCTTTGGATACCAACATAAAAGCGGACTTCATTATGAAGGACCGAGCGGAAAATACTACGCCGCACAGCGCTGGTGCCAGTGCCACCGATAGTACCGGTCGTCGGGGGCGCAAGAAGGAGCCAAAGGAAGACCGCCACGGCCAAGACAGCAAAGGATCTCGCTCGCGGTCCCGCAGTCGGGGCTTTACGTTCTCCAAAGGCAGCTCTTCGCCAAAGAAACAGCGCCCCGACAGCGGAAGTTTCTATAGGCGTCCAAAATCGGCCGACTATTCGCAGCCCACGGGGTTCTCCAGGCTCGGCACCCCGTCAGCTTCTACTACCTCACTTTCTGCCACAGCTTGTGATACTGCGGCTGATCCGTCGGACTTTGTGCATTACCTGAGAGAAATCCAGAAGCCAGAAATGGTCGAGGTTGGGAAAATGCACAAGCTTCGGATCCTCCTCCGGAATGAAACAGTCAGCTGGGTTGATACGTTCATTGCAGACGGCGGCATGGACGAGGTAGTGCAATTGCTGTACAGGATCATGAAGGTTGAGTGGAGGTAAGTAAGACATAATCAACCATTGGGAAACTGGGGGCTCATAATTTCTATAGGGAAGAGCATGAAGATACCTTGCTTCACGAAACCTTGCTATGCTTGAAAGCTCTCTGCACGACCTCCATCGCTCTGCAGCATCTCACCAACATCGAGGGCGAGCTGTTCCCTGCATTGCTGCGAATGCTATTTGACGAGGAGAAGAAAGGCCCAAGCGAGTACACAACCCGTGGGATCATCATCAACCTCCTGTTTACTCAGCTCTCTGCTGTATCATCCAACGAGATGGCAGCCAGCCGGGCTGCACGCATCTTATCCTACCTGCGCGACCCGTCTCCGCCGGAGAACAGTCAGCCTCTGAGTTTCATCGCGAACATATATCAGTCACGCCCCTACCGAGTCTGGTGCAAAGAAGTCACCAATGTGACCAAGGAAGTTTTCTGGATCTTCCTGCACCATCTCAACGTAATCCCGATCTTGAAAGACGATAAGTCGTGTACGAGCTTTCGGGAGCGTCATTTCCCTGCCCCAAGGCCCCCAGTTCCCGCCGCTCCATATGTTGGTGGCGTGGAATGGGATGCGACCAACTACTTGGCTGCGCATCTGGACCTCATGAATGGCCTTGTGGCGTCATTGCCAACGAGCGAAGAACGCAATCAGCTCCGTGATGAGTTCCGAGCCTCGGGATTCGAGAAGGTCATGGGCGGCAGTTTGCGAACATGCAAGGAAAAGTTTTATTCCTCTGTGCACGACTGCCTGAAGACATGGGTTGCCGCAGCTATCGAGGACGGATGGCCATACACATCGGTCCGCGAAGGTCCTCCCCGGCCGGAGCCTGGGTCGCCGAGCAAGTCCCCGATTAAGGCAGCAGCTGGAAGCCCCAGAAAGGGTGTCTTGGACGAACAGCCTCCCAAGCTGGAACTTGCGCTGGATGTTCCTGCTAGTCGTGGCGGGGCCCAAGGCAGCAATGGCCTTGGCAATTGGCTCTAGATGTGAGTCTATCGCTGCGCGGACCGGTCATCATGTCTCTACTACTTGGCGACGTTGACACGGCATAATGGCAGCTTTTACTTTTTTTGAATTGTTGTTGTTACCTTGTCTATTTGTTTTTCATCATTGTGAATTTGGAGAATTCGGATTGGACGGCGTTGGCATTACTGCGGTGTTTTGGGTGCATCTCACCGTCACTTGACGGCCACGGCGAAACGACTCATGACGGCATAGGGCCACAGACCTGACGATATTGACGTTCTTTGATTGCATGTCAGGCCGATCATTCTTTTTCTTGGACAGATGCGTTATAGCAGGCATGACATGACCGATGTGGATTATGCTTAGTTCTACTGTTGTCACCATGAGCGGCTTAAGCTTCGCTGTCATTATATTCAAATCATATGATAGTTGTACAGGATAGGATACTATACAGTGTAGTTCGAATGGAGTGGTCTGGTCTAGTCTAAGTGATGTTCAGCTGTAAAATCCTCCGGCACCTGGATCGACTTGTTTATTGCGCACCCGACTCATCCTCCGACCTCTTCACGGGACGAGGAGGCGGCGGCGTCGAAAAAGCTCCTTTGACACCGGCAAAGAACGTGCGTCGAATCTAATCAAGATCAGCTCACCACCCTTGGCCGATTTCTAATGAGAGATAGTACTCACCTCATCGAACGGACTTCCCCGCTCATCCCACTCCATAAAGAGCAACGCATATATCAGAACAACTAGAAGCCATTATCATTGTTGGTTAGCCCTTCTTCCAATCCAGCAAGCAATGTCACACCACCGTCGCCAACCAAAACTCCCAGAACAAAAGCCAACAGCAAGATATGAAAAGGGAATAGACAGATAGAAAGATAATACATACACCCTATAACCACCCACTGGGTAATCTTCGTCGCTTTAACCCACTTCGGCCGGGCGTATTTCAGCGCCGCGCGACGGCGGTATTTCCGTTCTAGGCGGAACTGGTGCTTCGGGGAGAGCTTCGACATGTCTGGTGGCCATTGACGTTTTGGTTTGTAGGGGCTGTAGTATTCGCCTTCGCCATCTTCGGGGGTGTATGAATTTGGGTTGTTGTTGGTGGTGAGGCGGAAGGGTGAGGAGAGGGTACGCGGGGTATGGGATAGGAGGCGGGTCTGTTTTTGAAATTTGGTTTGTTGATTAGTTATGTTAGGGGATGGTTGACTGGGGTGTGTGTTTGGTGTTGGTGAGGGCGTACCTGTTGTATTTGGGTTTGGTTGTAGTTGTGGTTCAGGTATGATGGGAGGATACGCGTAGCTGATTGTAGTGTTGGGGTTGGGAATAGAGGTTTCGAGAGTGCGAGCACCGGTAGGCGCCGCGGGAAGAGGATCGAGGTCATTGGTGTGTATCTGTGTGTGTGTGTGTGTGTGTGCCTGTTGGATTGGAGGTTGACGATATAGAGGGTCAATGGAGTGATCTGAATTGCGGAGGAAAAGTTATCGGGTGGGATTCCGCCCGCGGAGAGACTAGTAGTAGTAGCCCGATGGCGTAGGTTGGTTTCCGCTCGGTGGTGATTGGTTGGTGACACTCTGATTAATTGAATGGTAGTGGCTTGCTACGTAGTGAAT
This sequence comes from Aspergillus brasiliensis CBS 101740, assembly GCF_001889945.1. Taxonomy (NCBI): domain Eukaryota; kingdom Fungi; phylum Ascomycota; class Eurotiomycetes; order Eurotiales; family Aspergillaceae; genus Aspergillus; species Aspergillus brasiliensis. The sequence goes on along the minus strand of NW_027137448.1, from coordinate 472,037 downwards.
AATAGTATGCAGTGTATAATTTATTATTGTCTGTTGTAAGATTTCTATTGCTATATATATCATAAGCTTAGCATATATATGTATTGTTGTGATGATGGGTTTGTACTACTAACAATGCTAGTAGTAGCATGGGAGATATATATTTTGAAACATGGTTAGCAGTCATCTATGTATAGTAGGCATGTGACACTAAGTAGTAAGAACTGATCACTAATCGCTGCACACCACCAGACCATCATGTTTATCTCTCATCTTTGGTCCTGCTGATCGCATGACGTACCGATACGCATCACCCCTTAGAAAGCAGCACATGCAACTACTAATCAAGCATCAGCCATTCTACCGCTATGCCTTTTCACATGAAACTGCTTGCCTCGTGGACCGACATCCCGTGACCCGTCCCAGCGGAACAACGATGATGCGCATAAGCCTCGGTTCAATGAAGCAGAGCTGAGCAGCCAGCCGGTTCGATTGCAAGTGACTGGCTTTCTCCACGTTGCCCCGGATTCTTATAAGACCAGAAGTCCGGTTCGTTGTATCTTCAGTCTCATTTAAACCGTTTCTACCTTTTCCACTGGAGATACTACTAGCTCATCTCCTTTTCTTCTCTTACAGTCTCCGTTGACGTCATCATGTCTTCCGGTAAGTCTACAGTAGCCTTTGTTGGTCTGAAAGGCGCTTCAAACTAACGGCCACGCTTTACTAGCCCAGCAGCGTCTATCTCAGGTAGCCTCCCACTTCGGCCCCAGTGGCAAGAAGGGCGTCTCGGCCATCACGGAGAAGCACCCCGATGATATTGTCGTGACCTGCGCTCTGCGTACGGCTCTTACAAAGGGTGGAAAAGGTGGTTTCAAGGACACCGCTGCCGCCGACTTGCTGGCCGGTGTCTTCAAGGGGGTCATCGACCGCAGCGGCATTGACCCCAGCCTGGTTAACGACATCTCTGTCGGCTCCGTCCTTCCCCCTGGTGGTGGTGCGACGGAATTCCGTGCTGCCGCCCTGGTGGCGGGCTTCCCCGAGAGTACTGCCGTCAAGAGTCTGAACCGCCAGTGCTCTAGCGGCCTCCAGGCGATTGTCGACATTGCCAATGCTCTGAAATCGGGCATGATCGATGTTGGTATTGGTGCTGGTGTCGAGAGTATGTCGTCTCAATATGGGTAAGCTTCTATCTCCCTCCCCTCTCTCATGGCGTGTCATCCTGACAAGCATCGTCTAGCCCCGGTGCCGTGACCGAGTTCTCCGAGCTTCTCGAGTCCCATCCCGAGTCGGCCAACTGCAAGGTTCCCATGGGTGTCCTGTCCGAGCAGATGGCCAAGGATCGCAACGTTACTCGTGCGGCCCAGGACGCCTTCGCCGCCGCCTCGTACCAGAAGGCCGTCAAGGCCCAGCAGGCCGGTCTCTTCAACGAGGAGATCATCCCTCTGCAGGTCAAGTGGACGGACCCCAAGTCCGGCGAAGAAAAGACCATTACCGTCAAGGCCGACGACGGCATCCGCGACGGTATCACCCCCGAGTCCCTGGGCAAGATCCGGCCTGCATTCGCCAAGGACGGATCTATCCACGCCGGAAACGCCTCCCAGATCTCCGACGGTGCTGCCGCTGTGCTGCTGATGAAGCGCTCCACGGCCGAGCGCCTGGGACAGAAGATCATCGGCAAGTATGTTGCTGCTAGCATCGTCGGCGTTAAGCCCCTGCTCATGGGTATCGGCCCGTGGAAGGCCATCCCGGTGGCCCTGGAGAAGGCCGGCATCACCAAGGACGACGTGGACATCTACGAGATCAACGAAGCGTTTGCCTCGCAGTGCGTGTGGTGCATCAACGAGTTGGGCCTGCCGCAGGAGAAGATCAACCCCAAGGGTGGTGCGATTGCCTTTGGACACCCGCTCGGTTGCACAGGTTCGCGCCAGATCAGCACGCTCCTGACGGAGCTGAAGCGGACGAACAAGAAGATTGGCGTTAGCAGCATGTGCGTGGGAACGGGTATGGGTATGGCGGCCGTTTGGGTTGCGGAGTAAATCAAAAGGATGTAACTTGTAGATTGATTGTGGATTTGTTTTTTTGTCTCTAGCGATGTATCTAATTTCCGGATATTCCAAGCTGGTCTTCACTTCACACCACCCTATATACCACCACACTTGCAAGAAGATTAGCCTCACAAATTGGACCTACCGACCATTCACATACTTACTATATAACACAGTACTATCAAATCTTACCCCTAAACTTCCCAAACGCTTCAAACACACTCATCCCCCCCTCCACCGCCTCCTTGACCTTATCATCCATCCCCACCAACTTCGGCATCACCTCGAGGACCCGATCCAGCAAGTCCCGGGGTATAGCCACTACTCCTCCTTCCTCGTAATCACAGAAGATGATGTCTCCCTGCTCACATACACACCACACATATTAGCCCACCCAATCTAATGCCCTCCAACACTAACAACAACAGACAGGATTAAAAAAGGGAAGAGACATACCTCTCGTACAATAACCCCCGAAACACACACCTCCCCACCCATCTCGCCCGCCTTCGCCTCAGCTCCACTCCCCACCGTCGACCCTCCCTTCGCCCAGATCCCCAACCCAGAGGCCTTAAGCTCAGCGCGATCGCGCACTCTTCCATCAACCACCACACCCAGCACGCCCCGGACTTTCATCCTCAGGGCCATGATGCCGCCCACTACGGCGCAGTGCTGATTGGGTGGTTGGGAGATGACTAGGATGGTGGACGGGGTGATGAGGTCGGACCAGTGCGTTGAGGGGGGGATGCTGTTGGGGGTGTTTGGGGTGGGGGTGGATTTGGGAATGAATTGGAGGGTGCTGGCTGGGGCGATTAGTTTTCGGGGTGTAGATGATGAAGAAGTAGGGTTTTGGGAGGGTGGATAGGGAGCTGTATCATATTGTTAGTAGGTAGGTTGGGAAAGGATGAATGGGTTTGTTGTATATTTACTGAGGTCGGCAATGTAGCCTGCTCGGGGTGGGGTGTTTGGGGCGACGGGTTGGAGTTTGAGGAGCGCGTCGGAGACCTGAATTTAACGAAGGGTTAGGTGGTCAATTATTTAGTGGTTAGTGTCTGGTTGATGGGTGAAGGGGATGCTACATCACAGGCGGAGTAATTGTATAGGAGGGCGATCTTTTCTTCGAGGGTCGACATGGTGATTGTGCTGTATTGAGCTGGGTAGATACTAGTATTTAGAGTATGTATATGTGGAGGGGGATGGATAAGAGTATGAAATAACTAAAGAATAGTTGAACTCCCGATCAGATAAGCTGCAAAGAATCTTGCATAACCGAGGATGCACTGCATTGACATCATGTGTCGACAGATCTTAAGTAGACATAGAGATATCGCACAAGATAACTACGAATTGACTGCAATTCTATCCATTCGACCGGCTCTGCATGCATCCCGTCTGCCAAACTCCGCTCTTCCTCCTCCCCATTCATCCGATGCCACATAGTAGTGGTCCTTTTTTTTATTCTATAAAACCCATCATCTATCTTCCCTCGGATCGTGCCTGACAAATGCCACTCCCGAACATGGATAAGATGTGGGGGAATCGGATCCAGTCGAGTCAGTCTCATCCAATTATCTATATTAACTTAACTGCTTTAGTTAGTTCCTGGGGTAAAATTCCCCTCCAATCCGCCAAAATGCTGCCGGATATCCGTATTGAAGTCCCTGACAGATAATCTAACGTGGCCACGTTAATTTCTCATTTACTATCCCATTGTTCAGAGAATTATTGTCGTTTGCATCCCAAAGTACATACATACCTTGTATAGAGTATAAACAACCACAATGACCTCCTCCTACACCCCCGACCAACTCACCCTCTACCTCGAGCGGATCCACTACGGCTCCTCCAAAGCCGCCACCACCAGCAGACTAGAACAAGTGCAACAGGCCATAAAAAATGATCCCCTGGACACGCTATACGAGATCCAACGGCGCCATCTAGCCTACATTCCCTGGGGAAACTCAGCCCTGCATTACTCCAACCACCGGACCATTGATATCCGACCCGCTTGCGTGTTCGAGAAACTAGTCACGCGCGGGCTGGACGGGTACTGCATGGAGAATAATACCCTGCTGCTTGGGATATTGAGGTCTCTGGGGTATGCGGTTTATGCCACGGGCGGGAGGGTGTGTTTAGCTGCGACGGGGCGGGCGGACGAGGGGTTGGAGAAGTTGTATTCGGGGATGTAAGTTGATTTCATTCACTAGTAGCATCTCCAATGGGTTTGGGGATTTGGTTGGGTTCAATTTGGCTGATGATATATGCTATAGGTCACATATGGTGCTGATTGTGCTGATTGATGGGGAAAAGTACGCGGTATGTTATGCTGGTCCTGATATCTTTGATGACTACGAAGCTAATGCGATATGCAGGTTGACGTCGGATTCGGGGGTAATGGGCCTACTCGTCCCCTGCAGCTGAAACAGGATTCCGTTTCGGTCTGTATGGCTCCGACTGAGATGCGTCTCGTTTATGAGCCCCTGCCTGAGTACGTGGACCAGACGCAAAAGGTCTGGATCTACCAGATCAGGTATACACCTGACAGCAGGTGGATTCCCATGTACTCGTTCCTAGGGACGGAATTCCTGCCGCAGGATTTCGAGATCATGAATTTCGCAACCAGTCAGCGGCGCACGAGCTGGTTTACGCAGTCTCTGGTTTGTGCTAGGATGTTCTTGGATGAGGCGGAGACTGAAGTGCAGGGGATGTATATACTCGCTGGGCGAGAGGTGAAGAAGAGGCAATTCGGACAGACGGAGGTTGTAGAGACGCTGGAGAGCGACATGGACCGCGTCAAAGCCCTGGCGAAGTGGTTTGGCATGCATCTCCGCGACTATGAAGCTGAGGCTATTCGCGGTTTTGTATCGGAGATCAAATAGATATAGACTTGGTAACAAAGGCTAAGATAGAATCTACCTGGCGGTGTACCCAGCCGGCCAGATATTGGTTTTTTTTATTGATATGATACAAACAATCTTTCATTGCGTGGATATTTCTCTCGAAAGTAATGCAGCCGAATAAATGAGGAACAGGCGGAAATAATGACATGACGTGTGACAACCCATGCTGTCTAGAAGATCCGTTTCTCGATCTGCCACGGCTTAGTATCTGGTGTCGCTCACTGCTGCCAACGGTGCTGGTCCGTACCTTCCAGGGGTTGCTGAGCTCGAATCCCTTGGGAGCTTCCGGGTTGCTCGATTGTCCTCGTTTTGTGCCCGTGATTCTCAGGTCTCTCTCCATCACTGGTAGGCGGGGGGGTGTCGATAGTTAGCTCGCTGTTTCTGATTCAAGATTGGGGAATCGGAGGAATCTCCAATTGGATGTTGCACGACGTCAAATCGAGATTATCACATACTTTGCTGTAAAAGAGTTAGTTACATCTGATCCCGGTCGCATCGGGTAAGTGCGAAGTTCAACTTACTCTATCCCACTTATCCTTGTTCCACCGCGGCATCTTGCCCTCGTTGTCCCATCTCCGAATCGCCCACAAGCCAGCACCGCCGACAGTGAACGACTGTGTCACGCATTGGTCAGTACCCATCACGTCGGAAACAGTTGAGGAGGGGGAGGAATGGTCGCTGAACGTACTCCGATGATGATACCAAAGGGAAGAAGAGCCTCGAAGGGAACACCCATGATGACGATAGAAGTCAAGGAGACAGGAAAAGAGCAATGCACAAGGCTCAATTGGTATAGCAGCGAGGGGAAAGGTGAAGCTGGTGTGGCCGCGGGAATCCGCCGTTCGTCGACGAGGTCTGGAGGTTGGCCCAAAGCGGTTTAGGCGGGACGGCTGAGTCAGCACGGCCGTCAACCTCACGGGCAGGAGAAGGGGCAAAGAGGCCGCCGTCGATTGCGTTGATTGCGCAAGTGGACTTGAGACGGCGTTTCCGTGCTTGTTACACGCGTCTACTTCTGCTTGATCCGGAGTGTCTGCTCTGTTTGTGGGAACGGTACGTTTTCCGCCCTGTCGCTACACGTGTTGCTTGCCATTGTCCGCTTCCCGCTGCTGCTACCTACTCCTCACTGACCTTGCTTTGGAAAGCATGCGCTTGCTGTAGGGAATCGAGCCTTCTATCTTGTGCGGACTTCCGTCTTACAGTGCGTGGTCTTCAGAGCTGTGGCGCCCCAGGCAATTCGTTCTATGCTTCCCCGATGCCCGTTTCACGTGGCACCAAATGATCGTCTACTTTCGCGGGGAGCCTGAATAGCCTCAACTCTTGGGCTTGCCTTGTATCTCAAATCCCCGAATCATTATCTGGCGACTATTGTGACAGCCCTGGCGACCACCGTGACATATACTATGCCGGCTAGTGTACCGCTGGCCAACAACGACCCCGGGTCGAGGACCCCGGCGGATATAGTGGACAGTGACCAGGATGCGGAAGGGGAGGAGGAAACGGACCTGTATCAGATGGATCAGCAGCTTCAGGATGCCGCGCACCGCGCTTTCACCGGAGAGGCTGCGGAGGACGCTGCGACTGGCGACCTGGGGGAGGATCAGGATGCAGAAGGAGAGCCAGATAACGAGATGAGTCTGGTCGGAGATTCGAACGATACCGAGCCGGTTGGCGCAGTCAAGGTGCCTCAAAATGGTCAGTCTGCCGACGATGAGGACGCAGCTTCGGAGGCCGCTGATGCGGAGGCAGATCCGGCGTTCGAAAACCAGAGTGACAGCGATCAGGAGGCGCACCGTTCTTCGTCAAGCAGCCAGGAGTCGGATGAGGAGTGGGAAGGCGAAAGCAATGACCATGAGGATGCGGAGGCGGAGACAACGGTCCGCGGAAACTGCATGTGAGTGGGGACCTGGCCCATGCCTTGTTTCGACAATATTCCCATGGAATCTAGACTGACTGGTTGAGCAGATTTTGTGGCCAGGATGAAGATAATGATCCGAGTGAGGAGTTTGAGGAATATTTGACATGCGCAGTCTGCGGCGATCATTGTACGTTGGGTTGCGGCCCCATCCAAACTATAATTTCCCCGGATATTGGGCGATCATTACTGACTCGGCAACCCGGCAGCTCATCGGCAGTGTGCCCGCGAGCAGAATGCACTAGGCGATGCAGAAGGTACGTTGCTTTTTGAAACCAATCGTCTCCAGAATGTCCGAGGGTGTTCTTGCGCTGACTCGTCTAGATGCCAACCCTTGGAGGTGTCCGACGTGCGTTCGTGAGAAGTTGAAGCCTAGTGCGGAAGAGGGCGCGGCGCCGCAACGGAAAAACAGACAGAAAAACATGCGCAAGGAGCTCCTGCCGGCTCACACGGGTGAAGATGGCTCCGATTTCCATTCAATTTTCAACACAGTCACTGTCAACGAAGAACTGTTGAATAGCACTCGGTCGCTGCGAAAGAGAAAGACCATGTCCCTCTCTGCTGAGATCGAAGAACATGCGCCTGTGCTTCGCAAACGACAACGACAGACACCGTTGCGCTTCGATCGTGCGGACTCCCGTGAACAGATGGCTGAGACAGCTGATGGCATGTCCCCAGTACGGACTCGTTCGCGACGTACACGCAGGAACGAGCAAGAGCATTGCCGTGTGGTGTTGAAGCAATATGAACGTCTTGTAATGGCGTTCCGCCTCAACGAGTCTAAGCTGTCTAAAATTCTAAATTCTCGCAGCAGGTCACAGATGAGAAGCAGAAGGACCCCAAAGCCACCACCAGTCGCCCACGAGCCTCAGGCTCATTTTGCACCGATCACACCCGCCTCTTATTACACTCCATTCTATTCGTTTAGCGACCGTGAGACCGATGAACTGAAGGGCAAACCGTACGGGGGCATCCTGTCCGAAGCGGATGCGGATACTTCCAAGACACTACCAACACACCTCGACCGCGAAAGGTTCGAAAAGGCCCGTCAGAAAGCGGAGGAAGAGTGGCAACGACGAGCTCTAGAAGCTGAGAGCACGGGAGAAACTGTACAGCATGCATCGCAGAAGGTGTCCGGTCCCCCATCTAGAATTAAATACATCAACTTCGGCGGCTACGAAATCGAGACTTGGTACGCCGCACCATATCCTGAGGAGTACAGTCGCAATCGCATTCTCTACATTTGCGAATTCTGCTTGAAATACATGAACTCAGACTATGTCGCATGGCGCCACAAGCTCAAATGCCCGGCGAAACATCCTCCAGGGGATGAGATATATCGTGAAGGGTCCATATCGATTTTCGAAGTTGACGGACGGAAGAACCCGGTTTACTGCCAAAATCTGTGCCTGCTCGCCAAGTTGTTCTTGGGCTCGAAAACGCTCTACTATGATGTCGAACCGTTCCTGTTCTATGTCATGACGGAGTTCGACGATCTGGGCTGCCATTTTGTTGGCTACTTCAGCAAAGAGAAGCGGCCTAGTTCGGCGAATAATGTCTCTTGCATTCTTACCCTCCCTATTCACCAACGGAAAGGCTATGGGAACCTGCTCATTGATTTCTCATACTTGCTCACGCGCATTGAAGGCAAGACGGGATCTCCGGAGAAGCCCCTATCCGACATGGGTCTGGTATCTTATAGGAACTACTGGCGCCTTATTCTATCCTACCAGTTGCGGAGTCAAAGGACGCCACTTAGTATCACCGAGCTATCTGAGCGGACCGGTATGACCGCAGACGACATCGTGTCCGGCCTGGAAGCCTTGCGGGCGCTTGTCAGAGACCCGGTAACCAAGACTTACGCCTTGCGCCTTGACTACAAATATTTCGAAGAGTGCATCGCCAGCTGGGAAAGCAAAGGATATGTCCAGCTGAACCCCGACGCGCTCGTTTGGACACCCTACATCATGGGTCGGAGTAATCAATCCCAGTTTGATCGCGCCCCGTTACACGCCGTGGCACCCCGCGAGGGCTTGGAGGATGAGGAAAGCGAGGATGTGAAGGAGTCTGGAAACGAGGAAGAACAGCAGTCTCCAACAGAGGACGACGCTGGCCCTCCGATCACGAATGGCACTGGCGATGCCGACTACGAACAGCTTCCGACTGAGCCAGCTGGTCCTCCTTCTACCGATAACCTCTCTAATGTGAACGGCTTCCGCCATCCAAATACGGCATCCGCGACCTCGAGTACACCGGCCGAGTTCAACCCCGCTGGAGATGTCCCTGCTTGGCGATTTGAGATTTATCCTCCCGTGCAAGCACCGTCCCATAAAAAGCGTCCAGGCCGACCGTTTGGCAGCAAGACGTCCAAGATGGGCGGAACTCCAGTTGCTGTTCGAACCAGTGGCCGCAACACTCCCCGACGAGCATCTGTGTTGACGTCTGTAACCCCTTCTGCAAATCCAGCTAGTGTTCGGCGTGGTCGTAGCGCGAAGCTGATCGACTCCCCCGCGGTGGATTCTACGAGCGCAGAGCCAGATGGCATTGAGAACGAGCCATATGATGATATGGAGAATACACCGGCAGATGGACCAGATACGACATCGCAGACGCATGTATCCACCGAGCCTGAACTGAGCGCCAGCCTAGCTGTCGGTGAGGACGAGCTGCCCACGTCCAATGGAACTACAGATCCGGAGAATGAAGCGGCCGAGAAGCCTCATGTCGAGCCTGTAACCCCTTCCAAAGGCAAGGGTGGAGAGGGTAAAGCCAAGCTCACCAAGTCGGTTAGCCGCAAGTCCTACGTGGAGAAGCTTGAGCTTATGGTACCTGCCGAGGACACCGCTCTATCGGCGCACGAGAACGGCGTTGCAGACAAAGCCGAGCGCAACGGTACCGACGCGGACGGAGACGCTGTGATGGAGACCTGATCCTGCGACATTGTGTCGAGGGTCTCAAATGCATTTCCAAAAGATTTCGTTCGTTATTCACGAGGCATTTCCCGGGGCGTTCTTTGCGAGTTACTATTGTTGGGCGTGGGGTGTTTTTGTTTATTGACTCTCAAGTCTGGCTTTGACTATGCTTACGGGGATACACTTCATGACTTCACACTACTGGGCTTTGTCTCTTTCTGCGACTCTCGTCTATTCATCTGTTCTCACTGCACATTGTACCAAGCAAGGAGTGGCGGGGTCATCCGGAGTTCTTGGGTTCGTCTCTTCCTTCGATGCACACTTCAGTACATTGCCTACTACTACATCCAGTTTCCCAGGGCTATTTTGTTTCGGATCCTGTGAGACCTCCATTTCCCCCTTTCGACCTCATTCTCCACACATTCTTGCTCCATTCATGTGAGCGTTTGATTTCATTAAACTTGGATGTCCTTGCCTGTTACTTCTTTTTCTGCGTTTCTACTTTTCCCACTTAGCCTACTTTTGTAACGTAGCTTTTTTATTATCCCAGCCTGGGATGGGATCTGATCTCATACCAAATCATGATTGTCGCTACCTACCTAGTACCTATTTACCTGCAATTTTCGAAGACTAAGCATATCACACAACACAGACATCTAATTTAGCACATGAATTAATACAAAGTATATGAAAAGTGTGGCACATACAGCTACTTAAACTTTCTCCTCCGAGGTAAGGAAGGTAGGAAGCAAACGGCCCTAAGAAAGAATGCGAGATCCCCCCGATCCTTCAGAAAACTCAATCTCTCTTTCCTTCCTCCCTACTAGTCTAGGCTACTACAGTAACTAGCCACATTCTTACTACTTAGTTACTAATTACTACTTGCTTGCAGCGCCACACCGCCACCGGAATACCAACATATGGCGGCGTTTTTGTTTGCCCCGGAATGTGGCTGAAACAGCATACTAGTAGATTAGTTAGTAGTTACTATGTGGGTCGTCGTGATTCCGCTTTCGGTAAGGTTTGATGGAATGGATTATCCAACCTTACCGTATACCGTAAGCAAGTAAAGTAGATACTACATCTGACGGTGGTATTGGGATTTTGCAAGCGGTTGGTCTTCTGGAGTGATGCGATGGTTACAATGATGCAGATATAAACAGAATATTCTACCATCTACTATCTACTTAGTAATAGTGAGGAGGTGGTGTTGAGGTGATAAGTACGTCCTACCAAATCAAGCAAGACTAATTCCTCCAGTGAGAAAAATGCTGTTCTTTTATTCTAGTATCATTTATTTGCTCCGAAGATAGACCGAGAGATACTCAAGGCCTCAAGGCAAACCAAAAAAAAAATAATATATAATAAATAAAATAAATAAATAGGATGATATAATAAAAGGAGGCATGAGAAAAAAAACAAAAGTTGCAAGGCAAAGGCAACTTAGAGTTTGGCCAGGTGGTTCTTGCAGACAACTTGCAGGTTTGGACTTGATGAGGAGAAAAGAAGGGCAGTACTTCGTAGTAGTTGAGTGAAGTGAAGTGCAAAAGTGGGTAAGGTTGCGTGAGAGCAGATTCCCGGAATTCATCCAGCAGGGCAAAGAAACAGTCAAAAAGTGAAAGTTTACTTCGCATTTGGCTTTTGGATGTATTTCCTGAAACTTTCCTTCTGTATTTCTTTTTATTATATTATTATTTTTGATTATTTTCTTGTCGTCTTTTATTGTTTTTATTGTTCTGATGTATGCTTCCCTTCTGGTGAGGGGAGTACTTTGGCTGCATGCGGTTTGTTGTTTTTCCTTTCTTTTTTGGCTTAGGAGGGCTTCTGGCCCTTGCCTGTCATTATTTTCCTACTCCGTACTACGGAGTATCTACCCTGGCAATAGAAGTCCTCAGTATAGTATACTCTTACGCTAGAGAAATAACAAGAAAGAAATTTTCTTCTTCCCGTCCTGGTGGCCAAAGTCTTGAAACAGAGTGACACTGAAACCATCTACAAATGCCCCTCTCGGGCGGTGGCGATATGGCGATATACTCACGAGCGAGGAATGTGGCTTTGAGGTCGGATTTTGGAATCCTTTTCCGAGGAGGGCATCCCGTTTGGGAATAGTGAATTCACTGATCTGCTTACCAGGCCAGAGACAGTGAGAAATCCACTCCATACACGGCAATCACAGTACTGTTAGGGGCGCGTTGGATGGTTTCATTAGTACGAATTGGATTAGGGGAAAATCCTGCATACTGCGTAGAGTCGAGCCCGTACGTTCCTCTTCCCCGATCTGTTTGGTAGGAGTTTACAGGTCATCGCGTTGCTGAGTGGGACCACGAAGCAGTGGACGGGATAGGACTTTTATCGGTTTCCCCCAGCCAGGATGGACCGAGGTGTGGCTCATGTGCCGAGCAGCTCCGGACCTGCAACATCGTACTTAATCCTGTGCTGATGTGGCGATGTGGCTGGCATGTACAGTACGTCTGAGCTGCATCCATGGTGGTGATAAGTGACTGTTAGGTACTAGCCCCCCTTCCCCCCCCGTGTGGTGCGGTGGAGGTGCTGTTTTACATCCTGCGATCTCGACTGCATGTCTGATGGAGAATTTGGAATTTCGGATGCCCCATACATGACAATAGTCATTGTGTGGAGTGTTTGTTTCTGCAACGCGTGATGACGTTCGATCTGGGCTGGGTTGGCGGTGAATGGCGATGGGTGTGCTCTGGGCCCATTTCCATCCCTTCCAGGAGGAAGCAAAGGGATATGGACTCGAATGCTCCGGCCGAAAGAGAGGGGAAAATGAAGTCACCCTATCTGATCCCGGAGCAACGATAAATCAATCAATCGATAATAATGATGAGTCCGTCATCGAATCATTTTAGTGGATGAGAGGCGTCTTAGCTCGTCTGACCTCTCGATTCTGTAGATGATCTGTCAGTTAGTCAGGAAATTTTCTCTCCGGACCATCCCCTCCTTCGCCGCCGTACTTCGTGCTATCATCTAGTCTTCTTGTTTTACAAATCACCCGGCTATTCCTACTGATGCTTTCTGATCGCTTCGATAAAGGCTTCCCGGGACTTTTCGGGGTCTTCGATAGGTTCGGATCCCTGCTCAGGCTCTCCTTAGTCGGACCAGCTGAGGCGTCGATAATTGTTACTCGCGATTAGCGAAGGATTAAATCTTTTTTTTCTTTGGTACACCTTCCGATTCGGACGATGCAATGGAGGAAGGACTATTCTGTGCTCTGAACCCCGGTCGAACCGCGGTTGAAGTTCTATTTTCATTTCCAGTATCGATTCATCAATCATAAACAGGGACTGGGCGGGCCTCGGCTAACCCCCTGGAGCTCCTGAAGAACCGGCGACGAGCGAACCCAGGAGGTTCTAGCCTCCAGGGAACATACCCTGGGTCAGATCTTCTTAGAATTCGGAACCGCCCCCAGGCCCCGAATAAGCATAACTGTAGCGTAGTCTAAGCGTTGGTGAAAGTCTGGTTCAGACTGGGGATGTTCGGCGGACCGCTGTCAACAATAACCAGGAAAGGTTTCGCTCCCCGTGCTAGCTGGAGTCTGGACAGAAAGGCAACCGCTTGGATCCGCCGAACACTTCATCGTGCATTTAGTCGGTGTCTCCACCGGATATGTAAATGGTCGAAAGGGGAGAGAGGGTCAACTGCTCGATTGTTGAGAGACAAGAAAAGGAGGGGGGAAAAGTGCGAAAAAAAAATTTCGTCCTTCGTTTTGGTGAATCTCAAGCGCTTCTCTTTTTTTTTTTTTTTTTTTT